>NW_004524772.1:4387367-4392055 GCF_000260255.1 Octodon degus | reverse complement strand
TTCCTTCCTTCCTTCCTTCCTTCCTTCTTTCCTTCCTTATTTAAAGATAGGGTTCTGCTAAATCTCTAAATTTCTCAGACTAGACTCACATGTACAATTCTACCTCAGCCTCCCAGAATACTGGCATTAAGGTATGAAACACTACACCCAGCTTTTTTCCTCTTTCTTACAAGAACTTTTTCTAACAACACTGAACACTGAACACTGAACATATATATAGTTTCTTTTCCCATTTGAGATAACCTATCATGTTGGAGCAACTAGTATTCTGCCTCTACAAAGAATAAGAGATTTATGCAAAATATGGTGAAACACTGAAATTCAGTGAAGGAAAGGTGTGGCCATGTGGGAGTATTTTATAATATTTTCCCAAATACTTGTAATAAATCACAGTAACACTTGGATACATAAAATGTTGCACTCTGCCCAGCATGTACAGATAATTTTCCCTGGGTTTTTCCTGTTTCTGTACCTTCTGGGACTTATTCGCCAAGCACAGTGCAAGAATGTAATGCACAACAGTCGTAGAGAATCGAAACAGTGTCCACATGAAAGAGGAGACCCTCAGGAGAGGCCAGGGTTCTATCTGGCTGTGCCGGCCCTGTGCCCAGGGTGCGCTGAAATGGCGATGGTGTGGCCGCTCAAGCCTGTAATCCCAGCACTTGGAAAGATAAAAACAGGAGAATCACTATTTGTCCGATCTACGTAGTGGGACCCTGCAGACCCAGAAAAAATAAAAGGTGGAAACCCTCAGAATGATTTGCAATGGTAAAGATTTTTTTCCTTCTCATCCCTATTAATGTACTTACATTCCGGAGTCATAAACCCAACAGTTCCCCAGACATTTGCTTTATGTGAAATCTTTTTGTCTCTCTAGAAGGGAGGTTGAGCAGATGTTCCGGTCACCCTGCTGTGACCTCCAGAACTCATGTTTTGGGAGTTCCTCTCCTGCAGCGCAGGCCCTGACGCACAGTTGGCTCAGTGTGAAAAGCCTGTGAGGAACCAGGGGATGAGGAACTGGTGCGAGCTGGGAGGTCCCACCACAAAGGTCTTGAGTTGCAAATGAACACATAGATCTGTACCATTAATCACAGATGTCCTCTCTATTGTGTTTTCCTGCCACACAACGGAATGAAATTGCTTCATAGAAATGCTTGTATTCCTCATAATTATAAATCTTAAAATGTGTAGACTTTATCTATAAAAAAATAACACTTCCAAACGGTTGTGAGAACAATAAAGCACGGTTATCACAGAGATTATCGAAGTCCAGAAATTGCACATATCATTAATCAGTTCGGATGTTTCTTTCACAGACAATGAACTTTAAAAGCATTTTATCGTACAGCTAAATGTTTCCTCCTCAAACAAAGGTGAAAACTCCAGCGAGAGTTCTTTGTGATGACGCATCTCAGTGAGTTGTCCTCCATACACACTTACAAGGAAACTCAGAAGAGCCTCAGACGCCACAGAACATTTGAAATACAAGCGAACAGAACGAATAACTACAATTAGGCTTTTCCAATCAATATATCCAAAGAAGCAATTCCTTTACTTAACTCCAAATATAATAAAATTTACATCACAATTCAACCACTTTCATCAATATTAGTTTTCAGCCTTCTTTGTATATCAATAATTATCTGTTTCTATATATTTATATATCTATGGATTTTTTCTGATAGTAGACTCTTCAATTTATCACTATTTCCATTTGTTTCAATGATTTATATTCTGAAATTTTAAAAGCAGTTAGTGATATTTTATTTTATTTTAGTTCTGTTTGTTTCTGAAAAGCAGACCCAGGGCCTTGCACATGTTGGCCTAGAACAACACTACTGATCCTAACCCCACAGCAAACACACTTATAGCTCATTATTTTAAGTTGATTGAAAGAAAGGAGTAACTACAGAAACCTTTGATATATCTTCATGAGGATATTTTACATCATTACACTGTTTCCAACCTTGGTGCCTACTTGATTTATGCAAAACTCCATAGTATTTTTCTTAATAAAGGCAATAATTCCTGACTCTTATCTTTACTCATCTAATCAGTGCCCACTCAGAATTCTCCATCAGAATTACCTTTCTTATACATTTTTATCATTTTGCTATTCTACTAAGATATTTACAGGACCACAAGATAAGCCCTGAGGTCTCCTTCTTGACTCATATCAACTACCATGCCCTATAGTTTCCTTCCCACTATATTAATAGTAGCAGCTACTTCTCTTGCTCTAACATTTCTTAGTAGGTATTTGGAAAATGTCTCTGTTTTGTCCATTTTTTATATGCCCCACATGATTGGATCATATTATATTATATTATTTCTAGGAAACAGACCAAATTTATCCATCATATCCTTCATCAGCATATACACACAAGAAAAAATGTTTCTTATATTAAACTCTGAAAAGGTGGAAGAAGAGAAAATTAATTCTAACATGCTCAATTATTGTATACAATATACACAATTACCTATATACATACTTGAAGCATCTTCCTATTAGTAAGGGTACCCAGAGCCAGGGGAGTGCATAGAATAATGAAGATGTTGATGCCCACATACCATTTAAGAAAATGTTATCATGACAGACAGAAAGCATGGAATAAGGGAAATTTCAAAAATTAAAAATGATGTCTCATTACTAAAAGAGTGAGGATTAAACATAGATTTTCATATTATAGGAGGCCATGCTGAAATGAGTGCATATAGCCCCAGAATAAATTCTTTGTCCAATGAATTAAATTTTAAAAAGGTAAATACAAAAAATGTATAGTCCATTCAAAGCTATAAATTTCCTTTCAAGAAAGCTTTTCAGCTTTTAAAGCATCTCTATAGTAAAACCTCATACCATTGAAGTGTAAACATTTTATTAAAGATATAAAACGTAATTATTTAATTTATAATTATGAATGTACAAATTTAATTATTTAAAATAGTTTATATTTCTAGTCAAAAGGTATGGGAAAACTAATATACAAGTATTGAGGAATTTTTGTCATGTTATATACAAAGGGAGAAAAAATTTAAACATAAAAGTTCTGAAGGTTGTAAGGATACATTATACAGTACACAATGACAAATGTTTTTACCAAAAAATGGGTCAGTTATTTAGCAATTAAATATATATTTCTTAGCAAAAAAATTAGCAAAAATATGATCCATTGACTTTTGTCTTTAATTCTATGAAGCAAATGCATTTCCATGCCCAAAATTTTTTAAAAAATGTCAAATTTTTCTGTCAAAATGACTCATGTTTGCTCATGTTTTGTGCCTAAGCAAGATAAATTGCAAACAGCAAAATAAGAAATCATAAAAAGACTGAAGTTTTACTGGTTCTTATATGTTCATGAATGAAGGAATTATATTCACATATATGCAAATATAAGTCAGAGCAATTATAAAAATTTTTAAAAGGAAATTGATTAATTCCCTTTTCATGTTGTCAAGTTTTCTTCCATCTGTGCATAAAGTGAATGGTATCATAAATCTAGCGGCAGCCAAAAACAGTCCCACATATAACATCCTACTTATGCAAATAGAGCATCTGCTGCTATAGGAGCTGGCCAAAGTCTGTTTCCAACTAGACATCCACCCACAGTACTGAGGATTGAATCAATCAAAACTGCAGTCTAATAGAAATATTAAAATATATTTATTTATGCATGCAATGTAGTTTTACACAACATCCTTATGAAATTATTTTAATTACCCATCCTGAGTGCCAACTGATATTTTAGTCTTCCAATCGGCAACTTTTAACAAAACAAAACAAAATAAAAAAACAGAATTTAAAAAATGCCAAAACTTTCTCTTTAAATGTATATTAGTAGAATTGTCATGTGTTCTGACATGTTAATATAATGAACTTTCTACTCTACTGTCTCTAGTAAAACTCTTCCATGTTTATGCACCAAACCAGTAAATTAAATCAATGGTAAGAAAATATGAGTCTTTCATTTTACTTAAAAGTTTTATAGAACAAACAAATTCACCTTCTGAATTTAAGAAAATCTTGTGTGTTTAAGTACAGTATTTTCTGTATTTTTGGTAATGTCCCAAATAAAATTTATAACTGTAATTATTTCATTATTTAAAGTGTTGTTTTTACATGCAAATTATCAAAATGAATCTTTAATCTAAGAAACTTGTTTTCTTTTACTTTGTGGAAAAAGAGAAAAATGTTATTTAGAAAAGTATGTTGTCTAAAATCAGGATAAAGATTTCTGAAGTTAGAAGTTATGTCTAAACTATGCTAAGTGAAGCCACTCTTTTACTATTGACACTGAATTTAATGAGGTGAAAATGCATGTTTCATACTCAGGGTTGCTTTTTTGCTCTAGCGTATCTATCTGTCTTTCTTCTACAGTGTACCTTTTCTGATTTTCTAACTGAATGGGGCAGTCCTAAGCAAACCCTGGCACCAGGACTGCATGCATAGTGCTACTTTAGAAAGTCTGATCCTGGGAAGGTGAATAATTTAAGCATATGACTATTGAATTTTTGACTGTATTTTATACTGCATGTTTGATTTACTAAAATAGTTAACCTTATAATCTCATCAAAATTTATCTAAATAGTCAAGTTTTACTAAAAATTTCCACAAAAATTATAAAGTAAAGTTTTAGGGACAGTTTAAGAGGCCTGTTACTGACTCAACAATTGTGATTGCTATAGATGTT
>NW_004524772.1:4383144-4387267 GCF_000260255.1 Octodon degus | reverse complement strand
ATATATTCTAAAAGTAAGTAAAATGCTAATTATAAGAAAACATGTAGCATGAAAGACTCATGTTTTAAGTTCTCTTAAAACTTTAAGTTTTTTTAAAATATAGAAATTAAAGGAGGGCTGGGGAGACTCAATTGCTTATGTTATAGGGTAATAATATCATTAAGCTTCTCTTCTGGAATGTTAACAACTTAAATTTACAGACAAAAAAGTTAAAGAAAAAAAGGGCTACAAGGACAGCCAACATTTGGCCCTAGCCTTTCAAGGTCAGTGAGGACTCAGGAAATAGGAGAACCTGTACTGTAACATCATGTAACGCAGTTGTGTCCCAAATTTTCTGATCAAGGAGATTTTGAGGTCACAGAGGAAAGTGATTGATGATATACAGTGTGCCTAAGGAGAGTCACATGGAGAGAAAACATTCTCTCAGGCTTTCCAGAGAGAAAATTGGTCAAGCAATGGCCGTAACTCATCCACATGGCTGACACTGACAAAGGATCTGCAAACTGAGGTACAGGGTTTCAGGATAAATCCTGAGGGCATTTGAACTTATCAGATTACTTATCAAGTTACATTTCTTGTTATATAGGTCTTGCTTTATCTTGGTCTTAACCATCCAGCAGAAAAGTATGAAAATGAAGTATAAAAAGTAAAGCTATGTTAATACGTTGAGCTGTAAAATGCTCAAGTCAACAAATGCGGACATTGACAGTCTTATGGAAAACCCACTACTATTATGGACTATTGGACTATATTTGGATACTTTGCTGAATTCATGCACCTACAGTATTTAAATGTAATGAAATGCCCTCATCTGACAAAACTAACCAAAAATGGGGATGCAAATGAATGAGCATTTTGTATCTGTATACTCAAAATAGTTAGGATAGATATACAGCTCCATTCTCTTAATTCAATGAATAGAGTTTTGTTCTAATAATGTTTGTGGACAGGATATCATGTCCACATCTTGTGCAATGAATAACCACTAAGACAACAGTATACAATGTATTAATTATTGCAATTGTACTAGTAATCGGTTGTGAAACTGTCTCATTGCTATGTTTCTCAATAAAAATATTTTAAAAAAGAAATTAAAGGACCATAATACAGTGACTAAATGGAGTCCTTGACATAAGTCCCACTTTAGTTGATGAGGAAGATGTGGCATAGAGACTGCAAGCCTATTTCATTGAAGATGGACAGCTAGCTTCTATTTTACAAGTTCCGTTAGTGATTTTTGTTTTCCTGCTCAGCACAAAGGATTACCTATGTCTAAAATAGTAATTTATATGCATTGAAGACCAATTGACAAATATTGCTTAGAGAAGAATCAATCAACAAGCTAATTCTTTTTTGAAACAATTCTTTGCTCATTAAAATATGCACAATTTAAAATTGACAGTATGTTAATTAAATTAAGATTCCCCATTATAATTTTAAAACTTAGATTTGTAAGAATATCAATGATTTGTACTTTAGACAAGGCAGTATCACAAGGCATTACTTTAAAGAATTTGCATCTTACTAAGAGAAAATGTCAAGAATGGGAGTAAACATAATCAAATTCAAGTGCTATAATTTGTAAATGAACTTAATAATATTAGTTTTTAAAAGAGACTTTGTGTGTAATGATGTATTCTGTTAAGAAAAATAAGAAATCTGTCAAGATGAAGAATTAAACATGTGTGACATTGAGTCCTGATGGATCAGTGAGGAAAATAAAATTAGTATTGGACAATGAAACAGAAATGTAATAGGAAGCACAAGATGTTTTCAGGGAATAACATCTGTCTTGTCTTGTTGTCTACCTTAAGAGTGACAGTTCATGTTAATGAATTGAACTCGTGTGAGTGAAGATAAAATTGTGAGAGACTAGAAAGCCACTTGAACAAGCAATGAGTCAAGAGGAGAGGATTTATATATTTAGTCAGTTAATGAAAACTAACTGGTCATTTGCAGTTACATTCTAATCACATGACAATTTAAATTTGTAAATGATCTTTAAAAGAATAAAAGTGGGGTGGGGGAGATAGCTCAGTAGAATAAGTGCTTGCCTGGCAAGTTCAAGGACCTAAGTTCAATACCCAGTTCCACCAAATAAATAAACAAACAAACAAACAAATAAATAAATGTTATCACAGTCTTGATATGTTAAAAAGGTAGCTTTTTTAATTGTACCAACTTAAAGAAAAGAGAAAATAAACTGTGACTGAAGTTGTTAGAATTCTTCCTATGTCTAGTGTGAAAGTTGAGACACAAGTCTGATCCTTGCTTGTAACTAGCCCTTTAATGACAATAGGAAGGGACATCCAGATACATAAAATGTAACACTACACAATTGGCTTTCAATATTCCAATTTACTCATTTTTATTTTAAGAATTGAAATTTTCTATTTCTTCACTGCCCTTTGTCTATTATTATTATTATTATTATTATTATTATTATTATTATCTTTTTTGTGCTACCGGGAATTGTATATAGCTTATTGAATTGGTCAATGATATTAACAACAAAACATTTACCCTTGAGTATATATACACCCCTATATTTCACCATAAATATGTATATTTCTCTGGATTGTAAATTCTTTCTGTTTCTTATATACTTGGGTACTCCATATTTGGTGCATATATATTTTTGATTGTTATCCCTTCCTCTTGAAGTTTTCCCCTAAAAACTGTGTAATGACAGTCTTTACCTCTTTTGGTCATACTTAGTTTGAAGTTCACATTATCAGCTACCATAATGACTATCATTGCTTTTGTGGGGGGGGTTCCCCGAAGAGTATTATTTTTTTTTTAATTTTTTTTTAACATTTATTGTGTGTGTGTGTGTGTGTGTGTGTGTGTGTGTGTGGCCAGCTCAGCCCACCAGGGGGGGCGGCTGGCTGGCATGTGGTGCTGGGGGATCGAGCACCGCGGTCCCTGTGCTTTGCCAAGCTTGTTCCAAGTAGGTGCTTTAGACCACTGAGCCATCTCTCCACCCACCCCCCCGAAGAGTATTGTTTTCCATCCTTTGTTTTTCATTCTGGATTAGAAGTGTTTTGTTTCAGGACCAGTAATACTTCACTTCACTTTAAGCTCTTCTTGACTTGATGTTTTGTGTTGAGAAATCTAATATGATTTGAGTGGGATTTCCATTGTAGGTGATATATTTATCTTCTCTAACAGCTTTTAATTTTCTGTATTTCTGAGATTTCTATTAAATATCTGGGAATAGATTTATTTTGGTTGATGCTATTTGAAGTTCTATATGCCACACTTACCTATATGTCAAATTCTTTTTCCATGCTTGAGAAATTTTCAGCTACTAATTCGCAAATAGGTTTTTATGTTATTTGTATTGACTCATGCTGTTTCATTGACACCTATCAGACTTCTACTGTTCTTTTTTTGCATCATCTTGTAGCTATTGAATTATTTCCTTGTATTATTTTTAAGAGAAATTTTCTTTTTACTTTTTTTTTTTTTTTGGCAGAACCAGGGATTGACCTCAGGCCCTTGCGCTTGCCAGGGAAGCACTTGTTCCAATGAGCCATCTCCCTGGCCTCTGAAATTTTCTTTTTTATTCACTAGCTGTAATGTTGTCTTCAAGATCTGAAAGTATGTCTTCAGTTTTGTTCAAGCAGTTTTTCCTGATTTCAGTGGAATTCTTAATTTCCTGTTTATCTGTTTGAATCTGTTTCATGCATTCCAATTCTTTCCTATATTGTTCCGATATTGTTCTAATTAGGTACCTATAGTTACACATTTGATATTTATATTGTTCATTCAATGTTTCCATTATTTTTCTATTCTCTCTTATTTATCTATGTCTCCTTTTGAGGTGCTCAGCAATTCTTTCATCATTGTTGCAATTTCTCTTTTTATGTGACTTTACTGTGACTTTCTTTTTTTACCTGACTTTAGTGTGACTTCCATGATGGTGAGAGGGATTTGAGCCACAGCTCAGCAACTCTCTCATGACTATGAGTGGACAGGGCTTCCCAGGTTCCCAGAGCTGTCTGAGGATCAGCTTGTCTTCTGCAGTGGTGGGGGTGGCCAGTGTATACATTCTATAAAGATAGGAATTATATATCTTCTTTAAAAATTAAAATTTTATTTAAAAAAAATACACCAAAAT
>NW_004524772.1:4375756-4382921 GCF_000260255.1 Octodon degus | reverse complement strand
TGTGTGTGTGTGTGTGTGTGTGTGTGGCCAGCTCCGCCCACCAGGGGGCGGGGCTGGCTGTTATGTGATGCTGGGGGATTGAACCGCGGTCCCTGTGCTTTGCTAAGCTTGTTCTAAGTAGGTGCTTTAGACCACTGAGCCATCTCATCAGCCCCATTAATAATATATTTTGATTAAAAGAATAAATACTAGTTGGCAAGTTATTAAGATAACAATATAAGACTTTAGTAAATGATTTCTGTCTTGTGTGCATATTCTGTTCTTTATTTCCTCATTTCAAGAAACATGAAGCTTTAGGGTAAATATAAATCAACTTTTTCAGTGTTTAGAATTGAACCCAAGCATTCAGCATTCTTCATAAGTGCTTTACCATTGACCTATGCACCATTTCCCTTAATTCATGTGGTTCAGTCTGGTTTTTCAAAATTATAGCACTTGGAATTCTTAAAACCTAAAATCAAGTTTTTTAAGTGGTTCTTATTAATGACATTTTTATTTCATTTAAAAAATTTTTCCACCTTAGTAATTAACCTGCCTACGTTTAAGTGGTACAGGTATATTATACAAATTCTATTTTGCTTCTATTATGTACAAAAGGAAAAGCAGTATTTGTGGCTATGTGGATCATACAATTACATTGTGGTTTGCTTCTGAAGCCATTGAAAAAAACCAATTATTAAAAGAAAGATGCTAGTACTTTTTGCCTGTCCAGCAGGCATAAAATCATTTACTATTGGGCAACATTTCCAGATAGTTTTGTCTTTCCTCAAATTATCTGTATAGTCTTTATTTTGGGAAAATATATGGCCATCTAGAATTTTCTTTCAAATTTGACAGATCTTTAACTGAACTTTGTCTATTAAATGTATCTTTAATATGTAAATGGATAAATGAAAGTTATCTAAATTGTATTCCTTGAAAACTAGAAAGTCAGGGCTGGAGAGATGGCTCAGTGGTCTAAAGCACCTACTTAGAACAAGCTTGGCAAGGCATCAGGGAATCACGGTTCAATCCCCCAGCACCACATGCCAGCCAGCCCTGCCCCCTGGTGGGCTGAGCTGGCCACACACACACACACACACCTCTCTCTCTCTCTCTCTCTCTCTCTCTCTCTCTCTCTCTCTCTCTCTCTCTCATAAATAAAAAATAAAAAAAAAATTAAAAATTAAAAATTAAAAAAAAAAGAAAACTAGAAAGTCAACACATTATCTCTTGAAAGAAAATTATCTTTCTAATTTTACATTGGTATTTTATTACATTTATAGTCTTTAAAAATTCCTTATTGAATAATATTCCATTAGACTTGCATTCATGAATATTCTACTGCCAAATTTAGATTGTTTCTATATATAAGCAAAAAGCAAATATTCTCATTATGCTATCTAAAGCAATTCTAAATTTCCCTGCTTTCACCCCAAATCTGCCACTAGGTCTTACTCTATGAAGGTCTTCATGCATCTTAATACAATCAAACTTTTAGCGTGTGGGTTTTTGGTGGGCAATCAACAGCTTAACTACAAAAAACGCTATTTCTTGTTCTTCTGTAATTTAATTTTTATTGTTTTTATCTTTCAGAGAAAAAAGATAAACAATGAAACTGAGTTTCAAAACAAGTCAGTGAGACAGTTTACAGTAGTTGATATACTTGCATATTGCTGTCTTCCTCATCGTTAGAGTAGAAGACATGATATCTTTGTTCATACTCTATTATCATAAAATTTTCCTTTAAATGACTAAGAGAAACTAGTTGCATAACTACCTTAATCATCTTGTATAATATAGACCACTGATATTAAAAAAATGTTAGAAAAATTATGATGTTCCATTATCCTTAATGTTTGAGATTTAGGGAATTCTATAACTATGATGTAGGTCAAACACACAATAAAGCTACAAGGAAATGCTATTCCTTTATTTTACTTACATAAATAATAATTTTATGGGCTGTAGAATTGATGCATAGTGAAAATCACTTTAGATATCATTTGCAGTTATTACATGCCCAGCACACTTGCTGAATAATTCAGACAAAACTTAGAGCATGTTTCACTAACTTTAGAAAATGTTTTACTTAACATGTCCAAACAAAGGACATGGAAACCAGGCCTGCAAGGAAATGAGGAATCCTTATTCAAGTGGATACATCCTCAAATACATTAAGAGACAAATAATTCACATTTAGAGTCTGATTAAGAAATTGAATTATAATAAAATAATGAAAAAGTGACGAAATGGACAAACTTAACTTTTGAGAATTTTTTTCCATTAAAAATATAAATATAGGGGTCTGGGGCAATAGCTCAGTAGAATAAGAGCTTGCCTGGCAATTTCAGGGGCCTGAGTTCAAACCCCAGTTCCAGCAAATAAAGAAATAAATAGAGTAGCTCACTTGAACTAATAAAACATCCCTAAAAGAGTCACTGCTCACTCTGAAGAAACAGAATAAGAAATGCACAGTAGTTTTAATTTAAGGTTTGGCATTAGAATCACTTAATCAGGATATGAAAAAAGAAGTATGTAGGGTTTTTGTCTGTTTTTTTTAAATAAAATTTGTCGAAGTGTTCAAAAACATATGTCTCCATTTGAAGAGTTGTTATTTATTTTGCCTTAGTTAGGAAGTTTGTTTATGTTACATGTACAAAGGTAAATAATGACAATTTACTAAAAATTGTTGGCCAGTGGCATGGGCTTCCACAGACCCATGGCAATGAGAGATGGGACACCAAGAATGAAAGACAAAACGGCAGATATGTCAGCAGAAATGATGGAAAGTGTATTTCTTTTAACCCAACAGTATGAACAAAGCTTCCCTTAGGGCCAAAATATTGCATATTTCTTGCTAGGTAGGTCACTGGCATATGTGACAAGCTAGTGTTTGCTACAGTTAGGAACATGAATCTTCTATGTTATCGTTCCATATTTATATGATTAATGGTCAAACATCAAGAGTCAGAAGGCAATTTAACAGTCCACTTCATCCACAAACATTCATTAGAAAGCACTTTTACTTCCTTACACAAAAATAACAAGCCTCTCTTGTCAAAAGATTGACAGCAACACAAATGGAAAGCTTACCCACATCTAACCTAGAGTATGTATTTTTGAAATACAAATGTTTGCTGAACTGTATTCTGTGATGAGCTGGTTCTCCATATTTTTTCCATACTTTTTCTAGTTTTATTTCATTGTTCCAATAAAGTTTTCCCAAAATGTGGCAACCAACATGTAAGTATTAGGGGAGCTGTATGAGTTTGCATTCTGCAAATACACCATTCCATGGAATGTTTTAAGTTTTGGAAGATTTATTAATTATTTTTATGATCAATAAATGATGTTTAATATGAGTTTTAGATAGGACACTTATCTAATGAATACTCCATTTGATACAACCAAAATAAATCTTCTCCTTAACTCTATACACTACACAAACAAACCTGCTTAAAAGTCCCATAACATCAATTCTTGTGATGCATTTCCTCATTAAGTGAGATTAATCGTTAATCAATTGACCAGAAATTAATATATACCATTGTAGTCACTCAGAAAATTTAATATAAATATATGGGAAAGAGTTATTTTTGTCAGATATGATTAGTCATAATAGTTATGTTACTTGTGGCATGTTCAACCTAAGCCTAAGTTTCTTCTTAGATGAAATGAAACTTAATAACTATTACAAATTATTTGTGTGAGGGGCTGAGGTTGTAGCTCAGAAGCATAAGTGCCTGCCTGGCAAGCACAAGGTCTTGAGTGCAATCCCTGGTACTGCAAAAAAGAAAAAAAGAAAAGAAAAGAAACAAATTATTTGTGTGAGAATTAAAAGAAACTATCTACCAAAAATGGTAACATACTGTCTAGTACATGACAAACATTTGAATTTGTGTATTACATATGTCTACATTCCTAGATTTATAATTAAACATTTCTTATCTGTTAACTTCATTTTTCCTTACTTGTGAATTTTTGAAGAATTCAAATCAGATTTTTTTTTTCCAATGTAAAAATCTGTATACTGGGGAGATAGCTTAGTAGAATAAGTGCTTGTCTAGCAAGTGCAAGGGCCTGAATTCAATCCTCGGTTCCGCAAAAAAAAAAAAAAAAAGCCATGTAGATCCAAAAATAGAGATCATCATAAAGAAATTAATTTTTTCTATCTATATATTCATTAGGGCAAATAATATTTATTTATCTAAACAACACACTAGCATTTTAGGCTTTGCAGCCCCTTTCTGATTTTAATGTAATTATTTGTGCTCTTTTATAGGAGAGTAACTGCTGTAGGCAGATGTTCATATACTTCCATATAAGAAAAGATATGAAGATACTGGTATTACTAAGTATAAATAAAAATTAAATTTTTATATATATTTCAGTATTCTATAGCCTGGCCGACTCCTTTACTGAACAAAGCTGAGATCCTCCTTCAGAATTTAATCTTCCATTACAATGAGCAACTGCCTGAATATCAAATGATATTGCTATTCCCACTGTGAAATCTTTAAGCATTATGTTTTTATAAAGCTAGAAATAATGGCATTAAAGCATAATCTTTCCTGAATAAAGTGATCAAAAAGGCAAGGCAAAATACTGAAACGTTAATATATGTATCATAAAGACAAGATCTGGAAATATTTCAAAATTATTATTTACATTATAAGGAGAATATAAGTGTCTGCTTTATATGTAGAATGTCAATGTATCCAAGTGAGCCGTTATTCACATATTATATATAGAAAGGCAATCAATTAATGCGCAGTTTTAATGCAACATGAAGGTACGAACCATTAGTCTAAGCCATATGGCGAATGAGCCTGTTTTTTTTTTTTTGTGCTAAAATAATAGTAATAAAAAATCACAATTCCAAAAACATTCGCCCACATTAATCTATTTCTGCTTTGCTGTACATTGGTCTGAATTGAGCCACATGATGTCTCTGTGTGGTAAGCAGGGTGGGAAACAGGATACTTAATTTAGTACTTTCATAGTCTTGTTTTTGCTGTTGAAGGAATAAATAAAATTAAATATCAGACAAGGAATTATGACATATATAACAGGAAAATCCTCTAACCACATGCATGGCAGATAATAAATGCCATACTTTTGAATAAATAGAAAAGATTTACACAAAGGATGAAGTCATAGCCTTAAGTGGTGATTTCAGAATAGCAATGAAAAGAGATATTTGTGAGAAAAATATCAATGTACAATTAAAATAATGTGTTTATTGGATTTCTGAGGAAAATAAAAACCAAAAACTGATTAAATGGAAGCTTACATTCAATATTTAAAATGTATGTTATATTCCATTACAGTTGTGACCTAGGTTTTGCATACAAGGAAGAATATCTGTTTAGAGCAATTATTAAGCTTTGACTAAGGAATTACAATCAGTAATTACACTACCATAAATCACTCCTTAGAAAATGATAAACTTTGTAACTATTTGGTACCTTTACTTTACTTTTTTTAAAACCTAAAATAAGCTTGAAGCTTTTATGAAGTAAATATATCCTCAATAAGATAATTTTGATGGGAGAAATTTTTTAAAGGTTTAAGGTAAAAACAGAAAAATGGAAGAAGAGAAAGAGATCACAAGCATGGCTGGAGGACAACAGAAAGTTATACAAGCTCTGGGGAACCAAAAAAGAAAGCAGGAAAGATAGAAACAAGAACAGCATAAAAGAGCAACAAAAAACAGAAACCATGTTCACACTTAGAGAAAAACAAGAACAAACACAAAAAAGAGAAGAAAAAATAAAAAAAAAGAATGATAGTAATTACTAATAAATGTCCATTTCAGGACATGTTTCTGCTGTCCCTGGTAGACAGAAGGGACACATGGAGCTCCAATCTGTGTTGACTGATCCTAGAAAGTTAGCAGACGAACCATAGAAAAGTAGTGGATAACCCCACCAGGCCCTAATTCTGCTAAAGTTCAGGCTTTTTCTAATTTCCAACTGTGACAATTGGACTTGACTTGTTCAATCCACAGCATTCTTTTCCTCCTGGCTTGATCCTGGCTTCATGCTTGCTTGAACTTGGCTCTCTGACCACTTCTCAGCTTGAACTCAGCTATGCCTCAACCTTACACTGGGAGCCACTATATAAAACCAACCTGCATCTGCTCTGATTTGTGAGTTCTGTTGGTGCCTTTCCAAAATGGTGACCAGCCAATTGCTCTCTACTGAGGAAAGCTGAACCAGAGAAGGTTATCACCCAAAGCAGTCTGTAGAACCTACTTCTCTTTTCCATGTGCTCATTGCTTTCTGAAGGCCTTTGGAGTACCAAGCAATCACTGTGAATCCACAGGTTTGTGCCATACATCCCATGCTATAAGCTGGGTCTCGAGGAAAAAGCACTGACTGCCACTTTACCCTACTGCATAAAGGTATCCCTTTTCACCCTCCTTGTAGGCTCAGATTTTCACTTCAGATCCTTGCTGTGCCCAGAAAACTCACTTCTCTCTTTTTCTTTCTTAAACTGCTATAATCTGGACTTTGGACTACAAATCTCAGACACTTTCTCTCCTGCTCACCATTCCCAAATCATCGTTTTATAACTTTACATTGTCTCATTTCTTTTATCTTCTTTCTTTCCAATTATCCAAATGCATCATGTCTTCTCTGAGTCTGACAGATGTTTTGACAGCATATTTTTATATATTTTTATTTTAATTTTCTAACACTTGTGCTACATTAATTTCTTTTTACAGATTGATAAATACTTCTAAATGTCTCACCTTACTAAGCTTGAGACAACCTTCTGTAAAAGTCAACATAGAAACTTAGAAAATTCTGTAACAAATTAACCTAGAAATATAGTAAAAAGTGAATTTGGGATTCATTTTCTACAACCATGAAATTGGGACAATGGGCTCATTGTCACAACATTGGCTTTGTTTTAAGTTTATAGCCCTTCAGTCTCTAAATGGTATGTATTAGGGATTTGTGTCTAGATATCCTCCAAAAATTTCATCCAGTTTTAGATGGGGAATTTTCAGAAGTGAAAAGATCTACATTGTGTGATTAACTTAAGCTCAATGTTAGGATTAAAGGTGCTGAAATTAAATGTTGGTGATTGAAGGATCAGTCCACTGAATGGCCAGTGCATTAATCCCAGTTCTCTCTCTCTCTCTCTCTCTCTCTCTCTCTCTCTCTCTCTCTCT
>NW_004524772.1:4361055-4375656 GCF_000260255.1 Octodon degus | reverse complement strand
TCTGATTTTGGTGTGTTTCACTACCATGAATCATTGCCACACAATGGGTTTAGCCAGGGAATTATTTACTAGCTGTAAGCTAAATAAACCTTGCATCATTTACCTTTTTCAGTTAAGCATTTTGTGTTATGAACAGAAAATATCTAAGATACAATTTAGTACTAGAAATGAGGTCATTGTTATAAAGATAACCGACCATGTGGTTCATGAGCCTTTGTATATTGGTTGTGGGAAGATTTGGGAAAGGTTCAGAGATTTGGGCTGAAAAAGAAGCATTGCAATGCCTTAAGCTGTCCCATATGGGAGCTCCTTGTCAAAGCTCACAAAACCAAAATGCTAATAGATATCCTGCTGGCAAAGATCAGGCTTGAAAGTTCCCCTGGGAAGGACTTCATTGACTGTTGGACTCTAGACAATATGTATTATGGCTTGGCAGAAAGTTTGTGTGCATTTTGCTTGTGTTCAGATACTTTTCCTGATACTAAGGTGAAAGGCAGAAAATTAATTGATCTCTTAGAAGAAACTTCAAGGCAGTCTAATGTTGAGGCTTTGGTGTAGCTGTTTGGGGCCTTTCAGTCAGATCTTTGTGGAGAATCAAAAGCAAAAAGTGAAGCATAGTGCTTTAAAGTGCTTTGAGTGTGGGGCCAGGGAGCCAGCTCAGTGGTCTAAATGCCTGCCTGACAAAGAACTGGGTTAGATTCCCAGTACCACATGCTGTGCCAGCCCCAGATCTCTGGGTACACTGTGCTAGCCACTGCAAATAGGCATGGTGGTACATGTTTGCAATCCCACCACTGGGGAGGCTGAGACAGGAAGATCACTATGAGTCCAAGCTGCATAGCAAGACCCTGTACCAAACAAATAAATAAATAACGATTTTTAAAAAATGTTTTGAGTTTGGATAGAAAGGAAACTCCAATAAAGTTGTTGACTACAATGATGGAGAAGAGGATAATTTGAATCCTGGGAAGAAACAAAAATAAACATAAAAATATGGTCTAAGGGCATCACAAGAAGCCTCAGAACTATACCCTTTGCAGCCTCAAAACTCCAAAGTGATACTTTATTTTGATTTTTAAAAAGTCACAGAATACCATTTTACAGACTGGTAATGCTCTAGAGATATTATTCCTCAGAACTGGATGCTAAGTGTTCAGAGATCCAGACACTTGATCTCTAAGTTCAAATGAAAAAAAAAAAAAAAAAAAAAAAAAAAAAAAAGAAAAAAAAAAATGAGAGAAAAGCCCAGCTAGTGCTTCAGCTGATGGAAGACCTTGCATAAACCACATGGGCCACTTTCACATGCATGAGAATGGAAGAGTTCAATGTCTACGAAGGATTTTACCACAATTTCAGAAGGCCTTGGAGGCCATACTGTGTGCCTCTGAGACAGCACTGAATGAAAGTGTGAATGTGAAGCCAAAGATACACTAGAAACCCCAGAATTTTGGAGGAGTCAGGAACATGGATCACCTAAGGACAACTGAAAGGAGGGAGCAGAGAAGACCCAAGAGAGAAGTCACGGGAGCTACCACCACCAGACGCGCTACAGTGGTGGCACCACACAAGCCCTTAGCAGTTCATGTGCTGGCACAGATTGCCTCAGATGCTACACATGGAACTACAGGATTTAATGTTTGCCTTGCTAGATATTGGGCTTGCTTTGGTGTTTCATCCCTTTATATCCCCCTGTTTGTAAGTTTTGTAAGGGGAATGTGTATCTTGTGCTATGGAATGTTGGAAGTTTTTAATTTCCTTTTCGTGCGTATAAGGGCTTGTAGATATAAGTTTAGCTTAAATCTCAGAGGAGTCTTGGGATTTGGACTTTTAAGCTGTATTAAAAATGTTAGCAATTCAGCAACTCTTCAAGATAGACTAAATGCTTTTTGCATAAATGAATGTACATGAGTCTCTGTGGATCCTGAGGTAGAATGGTATGACTTGTGTCTAGATATCTCTAAAAGTCTTATGCAGATTTAGATCAGGAATTTTCAGAAGTGTTTGAATCTAGAGTGTGTGAATGATTTGTGATGCAATGCTAGGAATAAGGGTATTGGAATTAAGCGTTGGTAATTTCAGAACATCTACTGATTGAATTGGCACTGTCCTAATCCCAGTAGACAGGATACAATATGGGACAGAAAGAAGCTTCTGTCTTTGTCTCTGTCTATGTCTCTCTGTCTGTATCTCCGCACTTTTCTCTCTTCCGTCCCCACTCCCTCTTTGCTTTTGATGGCTTACATCAAAACCATTAAAATTTGCCTCCCCCCACTTCTATTATTATCTTGCCTTAGGACCAGTGAACTATGGTCTTGTGACTTTGTACAACTGTGAATTTTCCTTCAAATATTTGTTACTGTTTGATTACACTCTGTGGTATGAATATTTAGCACAAACTTGAATATTTAGTCTAAAACGAAATAAACTTTTCCTCCTTTAATTTGGGGTGTAGGATATTTTATCCTAGCATTGAGAAATCTAATTAATAACCATTCCATTGATTCTAATTTTTGAAGTTAATCGAAGAATAGTCTAGAACAAAATTTTTGACTGACAGTCTGTGCAGAGAAGGAAATGTTTTTCTAATCTATAAATTATTGTTAGAATTTGATGACACAAACCACAATATTTTAACTCTAGCAGAAATTAAAAGTCATAAGGAATTCGAAGATTTCTTTCTCCTCATTCTTTTGGAGGAAGAAATCGAAATAGAGTCTCTAATACAAGTATTCTGCCATATGTTTATTTTTCAGACTGACTTATTATATACTTTGATCGTTGTATTAAAGTAATCATAAAGCACCCAATGTCTTTATAAACTTGGATTAGCAAAATGGGCACCATCTGTAAATTAAACACTGTAAAACAACTTAATGTGATCTCATTTTCAAAAAGCCAAATCTATTACATTAACTGAAACACTATCCACAAATATTATTCAGCTGAAAGCAGACTGTGCTCTACGTTTAATATTTGCTATCTCTATTCTTATTATCATATCATATGGAAATATATACAGGAAAAGTGTTAGTCTTCACAAAAAGCTTATTTCCAGCTAAATGATTTAGTTTGAAATATGTGGATGACATGAGTGTTAGAATTTACTAAACTTTAATCAGTTTAATATATGCATTAAAATATTATGATCTGATAGTAACATGCTTTAAAGATGGTATGAAGATAATAAATTAAAAAACAAAAATGGAAAAGTTCTTAATATTTATACTTGACAACCTTTATGTAAACATGCAATAAGACTACAATATTCAGCATACTTCTAAAATATGTATCAAAGAAAATTCATGCTTTTTTGTTAAGCATGTAATGCAGATCAACAGTTAAATTTCATCAACTATATATGGAGTTGCATTAGATGCAATGATTGTGTCAAATAATTCAACAGCAAATTTAGATATACATTTTATTTGACTATTTTCCAAAGTAAGTAGAATTTGCAAGTACTCTAAAAAACACATTGCCTCATAATATTACAACTGTGACTTTGTACAACTCTGAATTTTCCTTCAAATATTTAGGACTGTTTGACTGCACTATTACACGATGTAATGTGAATTTTTTCTACTAACTTTCTACTCACTAATGGAGATAATTTGAGAAAAACATATCTGATGGTTATTAATAATGCTAGCTTTAAATAGAAAAATATTTCATTATACATGATTATCTAACAGAAATTAAGTAATTTAGTTTTCTTTTTATGTAACTCAGGTATTACAGAAGTGTGTGTGTGTGTGTGTGTGTGTGTGTGTCTGTGAAGGTGTGTGTTTTTGCTTATATATCGGGACTTAAATTTAGTTATATTTGATTCATATCAAAACAATGCCACACTAACCTTGACAAAGTGAATACCCCCAAGGAAAACGTTGCCTAAGTTAACAACAGAAAGATGCGTTATAGAAGTGGAGATTATGTATTTTATCTTATGCCTTTAAAAACTGTTGTCTAGTTTTTATAGCCAAAGATGTCATATAGTTTAGGTGACTTGTAGAGACAATATAGAAAATATAAGGTTGAAGTATTAATAATTTTGATGTCCTTCTAATTTCTAATTCATTCTGGAGTTGAGAGGATGCATTATTTCCAATTTTTATTCAGAATTTAAATTTTTTCCCATGCTTTTCTATTTATATAATATTTATTATCTTATGCTTTTTCAAAAGAGATTATCCATTTAAAAAGTGATTATCAGGACACCATTGTAGACTGTCTGTTTACATAACAAACATGTGTAGAAGAGACTTATTTATTTATTTATTTAATCCTCAACTCTTAAAAGCATTTTATGGCAGGGAGCAGGAAATATGATTTGTTGAGTAAAAAATAGTATTGACAATCTAAAGCCAAGCCTTCAGACTCCATCCTGAAAATAATTCAGTGTTATTTTCAAGTTCATGTTGTGTGAAGAATTTTGTATTATGTGGTAAACTTCAGTTCCCAGTAGGACTCATTTCAAGTACTAAGAATTACCTGGAAATTATTTAAGTACCTAGTATCTGATGTGTTATTCTTTCATTTAAATTATAGGGTTTTTTATTTTGAAGGATTATGATTAACTGATTAGCAAAATTCATGATATAAAATGACAAATATTAAGTGACATTATTGCTATATGTACATAATTATGAGGAAAACCCACAAGTCTTTATGTCTTATGCAACCCATTTCAAATTTTAATTTTCAATCTTATATTTTGACTGTAGCTCTTGCTATATAGTCTATCTTGCCTATTCCAAAAGTTGTGTGTTGAGCTTAACACTCAAAGTGATTGTAATAAGATGGATGGCCTCTGGGAAATGATCCAGAATGTGTGCATCCACACTATAAGAGTAATTAGTGCCATAATAAAAGGGTTTTATGAAGCTCCAATAACCCCCTTTACCTTTCAGCTTCAGGAAGTATCTGTGAAAATGAAGTGGGCTTCACCAGACACAGTGTCTCCTGAGATCTTCCTGGGATCTTGGAATTCACAGGCTATAGAATAGGAATAAATAAATTTAATTTGTTCATAAATTACCATAGCATATTTTATGGTACAGCATGAATGACATAGGCAACTCTTTACCATAGTGACATATAACTGAAAGAAAACATATCTATTGACTTGGTCAATCTGTATAATACTAATAGATAGACTGACTAAAACTTCGGGTACAAATAACTCTATGTGTGTTCCACAACAAATATGCTTAACTCTGTTAGTTATATTTTTCAGCATCCTTTGCCATTTGTATTCTATTATAGTTTAACTAATAGAAACTACTGCCTAAAGATCGAAGGATGGGAAGAATGGAGACGCTAGTACATTTCTCACACTTGAAATCATGGCACTTGTTGCTTGAAATTCCATTTTAAATGAGAGTGCTATGCATAATGTCATAAGGTTCCCACTTGCAGAACTGCTTCGTCTCTTTAGTTTAAGGAAGCAATGGCTCCTCCCTTTAAATCTTCAGACTAGTGGAAGAAATAATATTTACTTTTGTGACTGTTGTGTTGCCTCGTCATTCCTCTCATTATTCTTGTAATTCTGTGCACTATGTTCAACATCTGAAGGATCAATATATAAGATAAATTTAAGAGTTTAGTTTAGTAATGCAGTCAAAGGACAGAATTAAAAGGAAAGAACACCAGAAGAAAATATTTGCAGTATCTATAACCAGCATATTTCATATATCAAATATAAAAAGAATATAAGCATACAAAATTCAGAAACTCCAAGAATGAAGGAGCATCAATAGGCAATTCCCAAAATAGGAAAACAGAATGCCAATTAGAAAAACAAAGAGATGTTCTGCTGAAAATTAGTCTGAATCCTGCAAATTAAAATAATGGTAAGATTCCATTTTCTAGCTACTATATAGATAAACTAAAATCACATGCAATATTTTCTGCACGTCTCAGAAAGTTGCTTAGTCATGATTTTGGACTGATTCCTATCATAAACCTAAGTAATCTGTTTACAATGTCAAAGTGCTTTTTTGTTTTTGTCTTTTGATACAGTGTCTCACTATGCATTTCATGCTGGCCTTGAGCTCACTTTGTAGCCCAGCCTGGTCTTGAACTCACAAAGATCCTCCTGTCTCAGCCTCCTGATTGCCAGGATTATAGGTATGTATGCACTCCTGGCTCAAAGTGCTACTAATGTCCTGAAGAAGGAAGGGGACATCCATATCGACTTAAGCATACCTTGGTTAAATAACACACATAGATTCCATAACATCCTTATTTCCAAGGAATCAGTGTCTGTTGGGGAAAAATGACATTTGTATGGTAAACAGAAGTGGACCAGATATATTTCTGCTTATAAGTCATGTCACTATTGCTCCTGAAAATGTGCTGATGCCAAAGTTATATTCTCTAGGTATGCCACTTGCCTGCTCTACTGAAATTGAGTGCTGTTCTCCAAACCCCACGTTTTGCTTCTCACTTTTTCCCTAGACTTTATTAAGTGTATCTGCAGAAGGTTATGGGAACTCCATTAGATTTCAGCATTGATTGCTCCAAGGCACCTGATATTAGCCTGATGAGCATGACTCAGTGAAACACAAATTCTGCACATTTCTCCCCCATAGTGGACATTGTCATCCACAAACAAAGAAGGCCAATCTCTGACTCCAAGGTTGTTGGAACTAGATCACAAAGTCCTATGCATGTGTGACAGCATTGTTCTTAATCGTAGTAGTCATGCCTGTCTTTCAATTCTGTAGATGCATAAAAATGATTTAAAAGATTTAAAAGAAAAAATAGGTTGCTGATGAAGAGAATATGGCTCAGAACAAGTGTTGAAGTGAGAACTATATCTCTCACAATTTCCTCTACTTGATCTCAGGTTGCAGGCTGACCTGAAGTCTACATATACTCAAGTAACCTATTCAAGTTTCTCCTAGGAAAGACTGCTGGGAAACAGGAATATGTTCACATATGGCAGATAGTGCAACTGTTCACCATGATATAGAAGCTTGGCTGGACCAAGATATGCTGATAGATTAGTACAGCACCATTCTCGATTCTTCTGTGAAGATGGCTGTGTACAGACAAGCAAACTGAATGGGGAAGACCCACCCCTGTTGTGGTGGAGCCAACAATGGGCTTGTAGTCTGAATGGAAGGGACAAATAAAATGAACTACACGCTTCTTTGTAAGTGTTCTGGTCAACTTGAGGAAATGTGTCTTTTGCTGTCATTGCCTTTTGACTTTACTTTCTGGTCTTTTCAGCCTTACAATGTAGGCTTATACTGACAGTTACCCAGTGAGCTTTCAGACTTCAGCCTTGGACCAGTGCTACATGGATGACCCCAAAAGTTAAATGTTTAACTAAATCAGCTCAGCAATTCCACATCCTGGCCCTGGAGGCCCCTCGCTGGGGTGTTGAGGTCCCACCCTAGAGTGTCTCAATACTTAAAGGATATAAAAGGGGATTGATAAAGGAAGGAATGTGTCAGTTCCTTGGATAAGTGCCAGTCTTCAGAGTCAGTGTGGAAGGAGGGGAGGGAGGCTTTCTAGAAACTGCATCTGTGTCTCCTCCCTCTGCTACTTGCTTCTTTCCACAGTCAAGATGGGCTTCCCTCTGTCATGTGCTACTCTGCCTTAGAGCCAGCCAAATATAGACTAAAATATCCAGAAACTGTAAGATAAATAAACCTTGCCTTCCTTATTTTGGGTGCCAAGTATTTTGACCCAGCAACAAATAAAAAATAACTGAGACAATATTCGGCAACAGGAGTTGAGTCATTTTTGGGACTATGCCTGACAGTGTGGATTAGGAGCTTTTGAAAGTGGTTTATGGAAATAGCTTTGAAAGGTTCAAAGATATTGTCAGAAAGAAAAGTACTGAAACACCTTTGGCTGTTTGGTATGGGAGATTCTGGTAAGAGCTCAGAAGACCAAAATGTTGATAGAAGTCATGCTTGTAAAGACCAGGATGGGGAGGTTTCTGCTGGGAAGAAGGACTACATTGGTTGTTGGACTCCAAAAGATATGTGTTATGTGTTGGGAGAAAATTTGTCTACATTTTGTTCTTGTCCAGAGACTTTGCCTGAGACTGAGATTGAGCGGTAGACTCATTAATTTGGCAAGATAAATTTCAAGGCAGTCAAATGTGAGGCAGTGGCATGGCTATTATTGGGGGCTTTTAGTCAGATTTATGTTGAGAGTCAAGAGCAAAGAGCCCAGCAGCATGATTCAAAGTGTTGTGTTTGGCAAGAAATAATAAGTGCCAAGAAGGCTGTGGACTGCAAAGATAGAGACTTCCTTTGCTCAGGAGGAATAACAAACTAAAAAGATGTCCAGAGGGCATCACAGGAGGCAGCCGAACCACAAGGATGAGGGACTTTGCTTTGCAGAAAAGGCCACAGAGTCCTAGGTTTCCAAATGGATGCAGTAGACACACCAGGTTCCAGAATGGTGGCACATAAAAATTTGTTCCTCAAAATAAAGGTCATAGTTATCAGCAATCTAAATACTTGACCCTTATAATATCCAAGAGAAGAATAAATAGCCTGGTTACTGCTCCAGCTGGCAGAAGATCTTGGCATCATTCAAGGTAGCACTGGTTTTAGGCACAAACAGAATGTAAGAGTTCTGAGGTTAAAAAGGCTTCCAACAAGATTTCACAAGGCCTCAGATGTCAGGCAGTAAGCCTCTTGGAGGGCAGTTGATAAAGCTATGAGTAAAAATGTTATTCACCAAAAGCTTTAAAAAGATAAAAACATAGATTTTCTGAAAAAAATCCACAAGGAATGAGTAAACCCAGACCTCCCCCCCCCCAAAAAAAAAATGTAATGGGTACTATCAGTAAAAGTTCCATAGGGGTAAAGCCATATAAGTCATTTAGAACTCACAACTTCTTACATATTGTTTCAGATGTTGCATGTAAAACTACAGGTCTTAATGTTTGCCCCTCTAGGTTGTAGACTTATTTTGGTCCCAATGGTTTATATGCCCCAGTTTGTACCTTATAAAATGAAAATGTCTGTGTTGTACTATTAAATGTTAAAAGTGTTTAACTTTTTATTTGTACGGAGGCTCATGGTTAGGAGCTTGCCTTAGATCTTGAGAAAGACTGGGGACTTGTACTTTTCAACAGTGCTTAAACTGTTAAGACTTTGACAACTCTTAGATATAAATTAAAATCCCTTTAAAGGGATGTGAATGTGTCTTTGGCAGCCATAATTCAAGGTTGTTAGACTTAATGGTGATTTTTTTTGTTTTCTTTTTTCTGGGCCAGCTCAGCCTGCCCTGAGGACAGGGCTTGGCATGTGGTGCAAGGGATCAGTCTGTGGTCCCCTGCACCTGCCTAAACTTGCCTAAGTAGTCGCTTTAAACCACTGAGCCATCTCACTGGCCCTTAATGAGATTCTTAATGACAACTAAACCTGTGTCATAATGTTAAAGTTATAAAATGTTAATAAGCATGTCTTTGTATCTAAATACTGGTTTCAAACAATATGTCTAGTTGCCAACATTCAAGGGGTGGATTGTAGTGGTTGATACTTTGTGTCAACTTAAAAAGTTAAAAGCTTAACTAAATTGACTCTGCAATCCCACACCCTAGGACTTGGAGGGCTCTCTCTAGAGTATGGATGGCCCATACTAGAGTGAATCAGCACTTAAATGTTGATTAAGAATTATTCTTTTTTTTTTTTTTATTTTGTGGAACCAGGGACTGAACTCAGGCCCTTGTGCTTGCCAGAGAAGCACTTACTCTACTGAGCCATCTCCCCTGTCCCAAGAATTATTCTAAATTAAAGATTAAAGAATATAAAAATTCCACTTTCTCAAGGGAGCTGTAGTCTTCACAGTCAGGGTGGAAGGAGGGGAGAGAAGCTTGCTGGAAGACATGGCTCCATTTCTTCTCTTTGTTCTTCACTATTTTCCACAGCCAAGACTACCAGAACCTCTCTCATATGCTGCTCTGTCTTAGAGCCAACTAAATATAGACCAAAACCTCCACAAACTGTGAACTAAATAAATCTTTCCTTCCTTGATTTTGGGCATCAGTATTTTGTGTCAGAAACAACAATAAAAAATAACCTAAGACACTAACTGTCTACTAAAACAAAATTAGACTTAAGTTTTTATTCATACTGGTCAGATAATGCACCAGATTTGGAAGAACAACATGCTGAGATCTTAGAACATTATAAAACAAAAATAAAAATTACATGAGGGATAAGCTGTTCTATGCATGATATTTGGACAAGTTTAAAACCAAAAAGCTACACATTTTTTTATATTTAGTACAGGGTCTCTAGGGTCTCACTACACAGATCACACTCATAGTATTTCTTCTGTTTTAGGACTCCTAGGCATTGGGATTATAGGCATGCACCACCATGCCCAGACTCAGTCGCCATCTCATTGCACCTTGGAGGCGGGGCCAGCATTGTATGTAGGGGATTGAACTCTTGTCCCAGCACCTGTTTAAACTCATAATCTGCTGAGCTATATAGCTGGCCCAAGCTACTCTTTTATATTGTGAATATTGAATTAAATATACAGGAAAGCTATTTGCAAAGGTATATGTTAAACCAGGCACAATTAATATGAACAGCAGAGAAGGGGGGGGGGATGAAGCATAAATTCAGTAAGAAAATAAAATACAAAACCAAACATGGGTCTCAAATGAGTTGAAAAAAATAACCTGTCCTGAATTTAAAAGAATTCGTTGCCTGTGAGGTCATTTCTAAACTAGAACCAAATTTCCAGGGTCATCTGAATAACCTAAAGATGCCTGTTATGCACTTAGATAGTAACTGCATACTTGCTTTGGTAACTCACTCTCATCTGTGTTCATGTCAGTCATACACAGCAGATATTAAGGTCTAATACAGATAGAGAGATGATAGCTAGATGATAGAAGGACAGATAGACAGATAGATAAAAGTATATCCCTACATTGAGAATGACATACAAAAGAGCATTCAATTGTGTCTCATGATTTGTTTGTTCACAGTTAAACCTTCACAATAAATTTGTTCACAAAGTTTGAATTTATTATTAACAATTATTGTTGGTTTATATTATGTGTGCAGCCACCCACGATTACCAAGGTTTGTGTCTTTAAAAAGTGTGTTTTTATATCAGAGAAAATATAATTACATCAGCATATTATGAAGAACAAGTAATGACAAATTTTTCTAGGTTAAATATGCTATAGTTGAGTTGATTGAAAGTAATGATTAAACTAAGAAATAACTCTAAGGTGAAATTTAGTGCACTGCTTAAGAGTGGTTAGCTTTCCTAAAAAGATTCTGATTCAAGAGCTGATGTATCAAAAAAGCTTCTCCAAATTAACTGTCAACATTTGATTTTAATGGTCCTTAATATTTTCCAAATCTGTCCTTTGTAAAATGGATGTGGAAATGGTTAAACACTGATATGGATTAGGAGAAAACCATAATCCAGATTACTCGGAACATGTTTTCTTTGTTTCTGCCCATAATCGAAGTACTGGTTCAACAATTAATGAAAAAATCTATAGTATTGTAATTTTAGTATTCTTTGATCACACAACACACACATACACATTCCCACATTAGGCTAAAATGATATAAGAGACCTCTAGGAGATTTATCTTATTCACTCATTCACTCAATTTTTAAAGATTGGAAATGGGAATCAAATACCAAGTTATCAGGTGTTAAAGCATGATTAAGTTACAACCACAGCAAATTACAAATATATTCTATATAAACAAGCAATGTTCTAAAAATAAAATGCTAGTGTTTCGTTCATATCTAAGGACAGTTTGAAGGCACCCATGACAGCTACCTGTCAACTGATACCTTCATAAATCTGGTGAATATGACCTATATAGATTTGAAAGACTAGAAATTACTGTAATATAATCTCCCTTCCTTATAAAACTGCTTCATAAATCTTAAGATTTAAAAAAAAATCTCACAAAATGGAGTATCTCCATGCTACTATTTATAGGTTGTAAAATAACAAAATATAAATAAAAAAGTGACACATAATATTATAGTTGATATCTATTTTTATTATTCTTGACATTATTGTAAAAGTTTAGCTCATATTTTAGTGTCAGGTTCCTGTACATTGGGAACCAGTAAGTTTTTTTTTTATATGAACCTTATCAACGTTAGACCTGGTGTCCTAATGGAAACACCATAACCATATTATCAGCTGAAAAAACTACACAGTCCTTTCTGAACTAGTCTTTCTATCCTCTCCTCCTTAATAGTCCCAAGTGTGAAGTGATATTTTCTGGTTGCAAGTAAAGGTCAGAGCCCCAGCTCAGACAGCTTTGGACCATGGTAGATACAGAAAGGCGTAAAAATAAAGTCGGTTGAATTGCGAAAATATGAGTCATCTGTTGTGTGCAGTTAAAGGTACATGATTTTCATGTGGAATGCTGGGAAGATATGCTTTCTAAACTCTTTGTGGTAAAAGCTGCTTGAATGCTGATGTATTCCTAGGTGGTACTGCGTCCAGACTTACCTGCTGCAACTGCAGTTGGAGTCTCCAGCACAGGGAAAGCTTTTTCTTTCTCCAGTATGTGCTTTATATTTTATCCAAATAATCAAACGCATAAAGTGATAAATACATTATTATCCAGTGAGATGTCAACATTTTATCCTTAAAGCTTCAGCTACACACACACACACACACACACACACACACACAGACAGAGTTCACTTCAAGAAACTTACACAATTTGCCTTTCTCTTAGTTACCCTAAAGTTCACAAGGCAGTCAGAAAGGGAAGAGTCATGCAGATGGAGAAAGAAAAAGGCCCATGTGTTGTGTAAGCCTTCTGATGTTTAAGAAAACTTGCACTGAGTAAATCAGGCTCACTTCTGTTCATCTCCATTTTATTTGGCCAAGAATTAACCTCTTAGGAACTTATTGACCTCTTTGTGTGATTGAAGAATTGGAAGGAAATGCAAGAGGGCTGCAAAATGGGTCCTCCTTCCTTCCTACCCTCTTAAAGGACACTTCTTATAGATCATTATATTAATAAATACACTAGAAAAAGAATTGCGAGACGTATTCACCTCATCCAAGTTTGTGTAACTCTAACATAACACAATAAACTTGTTTTACTTTTATATATGTGAGTATTTTAGCTCAAATTTAATCTCTATAAAGTACTGTAAATCTCTATTTCTGCTTGGAGTTTCAGTGATCTGCTTAGACCTTGTGATGTTTGACAGAAGGAATGGGTGCATTTCTTAATGCAACAGAACATAACTGAATATTTTACTTAAGTGTGTATTATGCTAGTGAGAATATGCTAAATGCATAGATCTTTCCTGAAAAGTAGATAGAAAAAATTAAAATCATTATCATTTTACTTAAAGAGTTTAAAGAATATGGAGAGATTTTTTTAATCAAAAAAGCCATTAAAGTATTAAAAGAGAAGAAAAGAAAGCTTTTGGAAGACAGAGAAAATGCATATAAGAAGGATAAGTTTGTAAGAAATGCTTTAAATTATGAGTGATACCTCAGCTTTGCCCTCATGCATTTAGCAACTGAGAATCCACATATCAGAGAAAATTATTCTCAGATGGAAGGACAAAGAGTATATGAAGAAAAAACTTGAAAATTATTTTAGAGGTATTGAAATATAGTAAAAAATGTAAGACATAGACTCACTTGCCTGGCAAGCACAGGGTCCTGAGTTCAATCCCTGGTACTGCAAAGAAAAAGGCAATAAAAATTAAAAGTAAATGTTATCACTCCTCTGGGAGGAGTGATAAGATAGCAGACTAAGGGAGGAAGGGATCTTAAATATAAATTAGTCTAAGCCAGTTCATTAGCATTTCAAATCATAAATAACTCAATTTTTCTTTTTCAACCAGACCTGACTTGACAGTATGAGAGGGATCAATTCCAAAAACATCATCTGCATCCATCCAGATTGGCATGAGGCAAATATAAAACTGTTATCAGTTTACTTGATGGCAGATGGAAAAAAAACATGTCCATGGGTACAAAGGGTTAATTTTGAACATGAAAATTTCAAGAAAAATAATCCCCCACCTGGTAACCATTTCTTGATACCTGAAGTCTTAGCCACACTTACAGTGGGGTTCATGGTGAGACTGTTGACCATGCCACAGCTGTATTAACCCTGGAAGTGACCCACACTAAGTTTAGCCCCGCAGTGTTAGATTGCTATATGATAGGATTCCAGTGAAAGCCTTGGGCATCAAGGTTTGTGTGAATTTCTATGATTGGTGATAATTGATCCCAGAAGTTACACAGAATTGGTCGGAAAATTGGGAGACATAGAAGGAAATTGTCCCTGATTGCAAGGTTTTGTCCCACAAGTCTTCTGTCTTTGCTGATTTTAATCTGGACCTTGTATCTTAATAACTTTCAAAAATGAGCATGGCAGCTTTTCTAATTATGATTCCTTCTAGTGAATCTTTGAATGTAAGGCTCCACAACACACAACCAAATAACAGGTATTTCACTGTGTTTGGGTTTTAATTTTTGTCTCTGTAGAAAAGATACATAAATGATGGTCTTTGGTCCATACCATTTGTCTTAGCTTTTTCTCTCTCTTGTTTCCTTTTATTACAAAATGAACATAAAAAATCAAAACCATAATCA
>NW_004524772.1:4348810-4353541 GCF_000260255.1 Octodon degus | reverse complement strand
GCACTTGTTCTGGGTGTGCACTGCGTTTCTTCCATGTGTTTCTCCATTTGATTCTTTAGTGCAGATGTTATTAATTCAGGGATTTCTTTTTTTATTTCCAATCTGAGGTCCTCTATTTCTTTCTAAAGCTCTTTCTTTATTTCAGAAGCCGTTGATTCATTGCTTTCTGCTCTGTGATTTCCAATTTGTTCTGTGTTAGTGTCCTCTGCTCCTGTCACAGGTAGGCTTCGGTTCTGAAGTTGCATTTTGTTCCTTCGCATCATTTTATGTAGCACTGTCTTCTGTCCTTTGTTGTAGATCTTTGCTATAGTTATAACCTTCGCACATACTGAACTTCAGGTGCAGCTCTACAAAGTTTGGACTTATCCAGCTGTGTCTGGCTTGGGTCTTGGTGCTGTACTCAGCTCCTTCCTGCTGCTGCCCTTGAGGGTGAACCTGTTGTTCCCCTGTGGTAAGATGTTCTGCTCCTGGACTAGCTGGGTGGATCTATCCTCTACACTCTCTGCAGGGATTGTAGCTGCAGAGCTACACCCCCGACATGTATGCCAGGCCTGATCTGTGCCTGGAGGGGGCAAGGTGAAGTAGGGGGAAGAGGAAGCTCTCCCACACATTCACAGGACCTGGGCTAGGACTTCGTCTGGGGCTTCCCGGAACGCGGCAGAAATTCCTCCTCTGCGGGCGGGGTAGGGGAGGTCTGTTGGTGATTTTCTAAAGTGCAAAAACTTTTCAAAAAGTTGAGATCCCAGTTGTTGACCCTTAGAGGTATTTCCCATGCAGTTTGGTTTTTGTTCATGAACTCTCTGCCTATCTCTATATTTTCAAAATTTCTACTTATTTTCTCTGCTAGTAGATCTAGAATTTCTATTTCAAACATTTAGATCTTTGATTCCTTTTGAGTTTAGTGCATAGTGATAAATATGACATGAGTCTTGTTTTAGTTTTCTACCTGTGGAAGGACAGTTTTTAAAGAACCATTTGTTAAAGATGCTATATTTCTTCAAGGAATCATGTTTGAGCCCTTTGTCAAAGGTAAGATGGTGGGACTGGTGAGATAGCTCAGCAGTATAAAATGCCTGCTTAGGCAAGCTTAGACAGGCACAGGGGATCACTGTTTGATCCCCAGCCCCACATGCTGCACCAGCCCTGTCCTCAGGGTGGGCTGAGCTAGCAAAATAATTAAATAAATAAATGGTGGCTGAGTGTGTTTCTAATTGTGTCTACATCTTCTAATCCCTTCCTTTGATCTTCAAGTCAGATTTTTTTATCCAGTAACATGCTGATTTTATCACAGTTTTTGTTTGTTTGTTTGTTTTTTGTATAATTTCAAATCAGAGATTCTTATGCCTCCTGCCTTGCTTTTGGTACCCAGGATTTCTTTTTCTATTCTAGGTCTCTTCTGGTAGATGAATTTTAGGATTGTTTTCTCTATCTCTGTGAGGTTTATTAATGATAGTTTGGTCTGTGATCACATTTATTTTTTTTTTTTTAACCAGGCCCTTGTGCTTGCCAGGGAAGTGCTTATTCCACTGAGCCATCTACCCAGCCCTTGTACAACAGTTTTCAGACTGGCCATTTTCAAAATGCTGGTGCTTCCTATCCATGAAGAAAGAATACCTTTCTACTTTCTGAAATCTTTTTTCTTTCAGAGTATTGTAATTTTCAATGCATGTATCTTTCACTTCCTTTGTTAGATTGATTCTTTGATATTTCAATTTTCTTTTGAATGCTATTGTGAAGGATGTGATTTCTTTAATTTGTTTCTAAGTAAGTTAGTTGTTTTTGCAGGAATGCTATTGATTTTGGTATTGATTTTGAATCTAGGTGTACTACAAAATTTGGTTTTAAAATCTGGAAGCCTTTAGTTGGAGTTTTTGAGGTCTCCTGTAGAGGAGCCTATCATGATTGTTTTACTTCATTTTCTATCCTCATTCCATTTATTTCTTTCTCTTGTCTAGTTTCTCTAGCTAATGTTTCCAAACTATATTGAATAGGAGTGGTGACAGTGAATATCCTTAATTTGTTTCTGATTTTGAAGTGAATGCTTTCATTTTATTGGCAACTTATTATAGTGTTTGCCATGAGATTGTCATAGATGGCTTTTAACAGATTGAGGTAAAAATCATATGTTGCACTATGGGGTTTTGAAAGGAGACCAATACAACGTGCGATCTATTTTACAAGATTGTTTTATAATAGTCACCCAGAGAGTCATATAAAAGGAAGTTCAGGAAATCTGTCAACACACCAAAAGAATTCATCCTAGAGCCTGGATTGCACAGCAATGTCCTCTATGAGTCTAGCTGAGGACCTGCAGCCCATCACAATATCTTTAATGAGTTCAAATTGGAGGGCAAAGGGCCATTCCAATATCCTATGCCAGGCTGTTTCATAAAATTTGTGCTAAAAAGCCCCCAAAGTTCAATAGTGGAAGCTAGGAAGTCTTTACCAGTGGAATGAAGGGTCTATGGTGCCTAGCTAAGAGATCTGCACAGGAACCAGGATACAATGCTCAAAGTAAGAATTCAAGCTCCCCAGAAAGTTACCAGAGCCATTCTCAGTGACAGTGAGGTCTTGAGCTCCTCTGATAGTAAGTCCTGCTGGGCTCCTATCAGGAAAGCCAGCACGACATGTTTCTGCAGGAGACGGGGCAGTGCACCATCTTCCCCTCCAGTGCCAGGAATAATGATCAAAGTGGATAAGTTGTCCCCCAAAATGAATCATACGTAGTCATTCTGAGTGACAACAAGCTCCCAAGCTCATTCAACGATGAGAACAGGCAAGTTAATGAAGAATGAAACATGACAAGCTCCTCCAGTAGAACAAAGAGAATGGACCATTCCCAACACCTCCTTATAGTCTCCAACAGCTTCTGGCAGCTACTCAATAGCTTCCCAACAGCTCCTCTTCTTCTCCAGTTCTTCCTCTTATGCTGCCAGCAACAATGCTAAGCTAGGCCTCCTACACTCAACACCATGCTGGTTCAGTTCAGCTGGGTGTTATAAGTTGAATACCCATTTGTCAATCAACCACACCATCTATTATGATTTTCTGTAGGATGTTCATATGAATGAATATTTGATTTTATCCAAAGCATTTTTCCTCATTTTTGTATGATCATGTGTTTTTTATCTTTGGCTCTGTTGATGTAGTGTATTACAGTAATTGATCTGTGCATATTGAACCATTCCTGCATTTTTGGGATGAATCCCACTTGGTCATGATATATAATTTCTTGATGATTTGCTGTATTCTATCAGCTAGTATTTCCTTGATTATTTTTGCATCTATGCTCATTAAGGAGATTGGCCTCTGGTTCTGTTTTGGCTGGGTCTTTCTCTGATATCAGAATGATACTTGTCCACAGAAATTTGTTAGGGGAATTGCTTCTCTTTCAATTTTATTAAAGAGTTTGAGAAGCATTGGCATAAAATTTTCTCTAAATTTCACGTAGAATTCAGGTTTGAATGAACCAGGACCTGGGCTTTTCTTTGTGGGCAAAATTTTAATTATGTATTTAATTTCATTGATTGACATTGGGCTTTTCAGAATTTTTATATCTTGCTGATTCAGCTTCAGTAATTCATATATGTATAGTAATCTGTTCATTTCTCTTGTGTTTTCCATCCTGTGAGAATAAAGGCTTCAATGTAGGTAGTGATGATATCTGATTTTCTATAATTTTTTTTCATTATTTTACCCTTTTTATTCTTTATTGTATGAATATGAGTGTTTTATTTCCATTTTTGATAAGGTTGGCTGGACGTTCATAAATTTTATTTATTCTTCAACAATCAACTCTTCAATACTTTAATTCTTTGTACTGTTTTCTAAGTCTCCACTGCATTAATTTCTCTTCTAACCTTTATAAAATCCTCTTTTCTTTGGGCTTTGGGTTTGACTTGCATTTCTTTTTTGAGAAGCTTGAGTTGCATCAGCAGGTTGTTTACTTGTGTTTGTGTTTATTCTTTTTCCTGATGTAAGGATTTATCACTATAAATTTCCTTCAGAGAACTACTATCATTGCATCCCACAGATACTGCTAAATTGTTTCTGCATTTTCCTTTAATTGTAAATATTGTTTAATTTCATTTGTGACTTATTGGTTGTTCAGGAAAGTATTATTTAATTAGCTTGTGTTTCTTAAGCTTTTTATTTATTTTTTCAATAGTTTCCAAAATTACTGCACTATGGTCCAATAATATGCATGGGAAAATTTCAAATCTTTTCCCTTTACTTAAACGTGTTCTATGGTTAGTATATAATTGCATAGTCTATTTTAGAGAATGTTCCATGTGCAGCTGAGAAGAACATGTATTCTGACATTGGGTGGAACACTCAGCAAAGGTCTAATAAGCGCATTTATTCACTAGTTTGTTTCAGTTCTGTTATTTCTTTCCTTATTTTTCGTCTAGTTGATTTATTTTACATATTTTATTGTGACATTGCATGTTAAATTCCCATTGTAATTATGTTATTCCTTATTTGATTTTCCATGTTTATTAACATTTTTCTCACAAACTTGGGTGCACCCTTATTTGGTGCATATTTATGATTGTTATCTCTTCCTCTTGAAGTTTTCCCCTAACAAGTATGTAATGACTTTCTTTACCTCTTTTGGTCATTCTTGGTTTGAAATTAGCATTGTCTACAAACAGAATTACTACCCCTGCTTTTTTTCTGGGTTCCTGTCCATGGAGCACAATTTTCCATCCTTTGTTTTTCAGCCAATGC
>NW_004524772.1:4347287-4348710 GCF_000260255.1 Octodon degus | reverse complement strand
ATGTGCCATTTCATTGCTGTGATTTAAGCTGCTATTATAGCGAACACAAAAAGGTGCAATAAAATGTTGGCATTTTAGTGGATATTAATAAAAATTCCAGTAAGTTATAAATGGATCAATATTACATTTCCAGAAGAATTATTAATACACACACAAAAAAAGAAAACACATACACATACACACACACAAACACACACATGACTAATTATATCGTAAAGGAGAAAAAGATATCAACCACAAATGGACGGATATTCAGAAACATCCACTACCTTTTTAAGCCAAAAAAAACTCTTAATAATTAAAGAATTATGTGAAATTTCTAACTATCTCCAGCCTGTGTTATCAATTATCTTCATTTATTTTTTTTAAATGTATTTCGTTGTTACAGGGTCTTACTATGCAGCTTGGACTCATAGTGATCCTCCTGTTTTCAGCCTCCCCAGCACTAGGATTACAGGCATGACCATAACACCCACACACTGCCCAGATTCTGTGGCTGGCTCAGCTCACACTGGGCTGATTTCCACAGTGGCTATACTCATCTACACTCCCAACAACAAAGGTGAATGGTTCCTTTTTTCCACAGCCTTGGCAAGATTTGTTATTAGTTGATTTCTTAATGATAGCCATTCTTTCTGGGGTAAGATGGGATCTCAATGTCGTTTTACTTTGCATTTTTCAAGCAAGAAATGATGAACATTTTTCATGTATTTATTGGTCATTTGTATTTTTTCATCTGAAAAGTCATCTCAAATGCCCATTTTTTGGTTTGGTTTTTCAATTTTGGAGCCCTGGTCTTGTTAATTCTTCATATCTTCTAGAAAGAAGTATTTTATCTGAGGAACAGTGACTAAAATTTTTTGGAGGTTTTATTTTTCCTCTGTTGGTGATTTTCTTTTCTTTCTTTTTTTTTTTTTGTTTGCAGGGTGTGTTTTCATTTCTCCCTTCCCTTCTTTTTCTTTGGAGACCTTTTACTTGTTGCCATAATTTTGTTGATAAATAAATAGCAATGAGACAGTTTCAAATCAAATCGGTAGTACAGTTTCAATGATTAACACACTGCATACATTCTTCTTAGTGGTTAATTGCTGTACAAGATGCGGACTTGAGTTCCTATTTACAAACACCAATAGAACAAATCATTCTATTCATTAAGAGAATGTAACTATGTATCTATGCTAACCACTTTGAATACACAGATATAAAATGGACATTCATCTGTATACCCTTTTTTTGTTAAGTTCCATTATTTGAATATTATAGGTGTGTCAACTCAGAAAAAAATTCTAAAAGAGTCCAGTAGCCCATAATAGTATTGGGTCTTCCACTTAACTGGCAATGTCAGAAATTGTTGACCTGAATTGCCCACAGCTCAACATAACAGCATAGCTTTACTTCTTATACTTTGTTTTTATACTTTTTT
>NW_004524772.1:4318660-4335407 GCF_000260255.1 Octodon degus | reverse complement strand
GACTTGGCAATGTGTCTGAGAAATCTTCCATGATTCTGATAGGCTTTCCTTTATATATTATCTTTTTCTTCTCTTCAATATGCTTCATTTATTTGTACGTCAGATTCTTTTCCCATGTTTGGGAAAATTTCTGCTATTGCTTTTGCAAACATTCTTTCTATGCCATCCATATTAACTCCTATTTTCCATTTGACGCATATCCATCTTATACTGCTTTTCTTTGCCTCAGCTTACAAAGTACTGAACTATTATTTCCTGTTTCCTTGTTAATTATAAGAGATCTTTTTGTGAGTGCTAGCTACAGTGATGTCTTCAAGCTCTGAAATACTATGGTCAGTTTTGTTCAACTATTTTTTTCCAAATTTCAATGGATTTTTTTAATTTCTTGGATATCTCTTTGAATCTGTATCATGCATGCAAATTCTTTTCTATATCGTTCATTCAAGATTTATATGGTCCTTTTTTTTACATATGTCTTCTTTAGATGTGCAGATAAGATTTTTCATTGTTTGTCATGACTTTTTTTTTTTACCTGAAATAGTATTTCTCATCTGATTGCTTCCATAGGCTGATAGAGTTGTTTCTCTACTTCAATTGCTATCATTTCAGAGTTTTCAGTTGTGTGAATTTCAATTCCTTCTATATTGTTGTCTCCTAGACTTGTTCTGTGTGGCATAGAGGTCTATGATTGTATTTTGTTCCTTCATTTTTCCATTTTCTATTTCAAAAATTTTTATTTTGTGTTCTGTGGGGATCCTTGTGAGTTTTGGTAGTAGATAGCTATATTGCTAAGGCCTCTTCAGGAATAGTCTGTACGTTAGAGATATCTTTTAAGTGTAAGAGATTCTTTGTTTGTGTCTGTCCCAAGATCCTACCTACCCAATTAATTGAGAGTGAGATGTTGCTTTCTGTTTGGCTCAGCCCCCAGTCTTTTAGGGTAGGTCTGTTGTTGCATTTATCTAAGAGTTTTCCAATGTTTCTGCATAAGTAAGAACAATTGATTTCAGGAGATACGATATTAAAGTTACAGTAGTAAATAGTAATTAGCACAATTTAGAAACTGACTATGGTACCTATTGATTTTATACTTTATACCATAAAAGCAAAGTCTATAACTATATAACAGAACCAATCATAAATTAGTTTGTATGCAGTGTTTCCCCTTGTTAGAGTGGATTTGCTCAGGATTCTTCCAGACGAGATAGGTGCCATGTCTCAAGCACTTCTTCCATTGGTTGCCTGACCCACAGTGTAATGGTATGGGCGAGCCACCAGGGTTCCCTGAACTGCAGAGGGGTGATGAGTGAGGTTCCTCTCCTCCTTCATAGCTCACTGAGTTTCCCAAGGCTCAGTGTCACTCCTGCATTGGTGAGGGGGTATGGGCAGAGTATTGTCCCTCTCAAGCAGCTCCCTAAAGTTCTTGAGGCTCACTGAGGCTCCTGCAATGGTAGGCTGTGGGGGGTGCAGCTTTCCCCTCCCAAATAGCTCTCTGATGTTCTATGATTTGATGTGGAAAATTATCCCTCTTTTTCTGTTGATGTTTTACTATGTGGTGAACTTTAGTTTTCTTATTGATCTTTAGACATCCACCCAAATTTAACAGCAGACAGTTACAAGTGAGTGGAAAATTGCATTTACACTTTGAACTTGTTTACCAGCAGACATGAAATATATTGAACTTTTCATGTAATCTTGCTTTTACATTAGAATTACCATTCCTTTAGTGACTATATGGTTTTTTTTTTCTTGAGTTATTCAGCTCCTCAGAGGAAAGAGAGTTCTCAATGACTTAACAAGAGTACAATAGTAGTTCCTGATATTCTTTCCAGCAGAGCAACGAGAGGTGAATTTGCTGTTTTCAGTCCTTGCTGCGGCCCCATTTTACCCCTTTATAAAGCTGACATGTCTAACTCTATTTCAATGATATATCACCATAGTTTCAAGTAACAACAACATCACATTTCCTAACCCTTAAAATTTCAGGGGCAAATGTTATGCTCTTTGGAAGCCAAAGCATTAGAATATTTTCTTAGATTTATAACTGACACTAATTTTGTTATACAAGCCTTGTGTCATCGCTGATACCAAAGCTCCATTGCATAGAAGCCTTATTAAATGTCTTGGTTATTTGTATGTTCTTCATACAGTACATAAAAATTTAGAACTTGAAATAGGACCTGAAATTATGCGAATAAGAAAGATCCACTATGATGTAATTGAATTTGTTTCCATACATTTATACCAGAAGTCTTCACTAGAATCTATGCACAATTAATCTTTTTATGTATTTCGTACACAGTCTCACTACACTGATCAGACTCATAGTGTTCCTTCCTGCTTTCAGCCTCTCAAGTGCTGGGATTACATGCTTGTGCCACCAGGGCATAATTAATCTTATATTCGATATTTATGCAACATTTTCCATCTTTTAAAACAAATTTTAAAATGTATTCCATTACATGGTTTAAATATGAGGTGAATCTATTTTCAATTTAAATTTTTTAAAATGACAATTTTCTAAAGATGACAAAATTGTAATTTATTCTCTGACATTGTGTTTTCTTGACCAATTGCATTAAGCCACATGTGAAATGTGGTCAAAAGAAACGTATACAGCTGGCCTGTATGGCAAGTAATACAATTCTGTGTCTCATACTTTTATTTGTATATTCTATAAAACATGAAATGGATAGAACAAAACAGAATATGATAGAATGATAGTATAGAACATCATAGAATAAATAGAAAAAATTAAAATGTGTTAGGTTTCTATCCATATGACATGCTTACTTTGCTCCATTGATTTTGGCCCTGTGGAAAGACAGAAAATCATAGTGAAAAACAGATGAAAGAGAGACAGCAGACCTCACAATGGGCTGAAAATAGAAATAGCAGAAAAATCAGGGGCCATGGTCCTCAATAGCATTCCCCTAAAGAACTAAATTGCCTCTAGGCCATATTCCCAGAAGGTTTCACCATTTTTCAAGTGTGCTATGGCTTGGTGACCAAACCCTTAACATATGCCTTTGGCAGAAGATTAATGATGGAAACCAAAAATAGAATAGAATAATAAAGTTGAATAAAATTGTCCTTGTTTGGGTTAAATATGGATTGTGTAATCCATTCATGTGCTTTGTTTTGTCATTTTTTCTCATAGAATTTAATACAAGGGAGAGTTTCATGACATTGGATGAATTTTAATATCTTTTTCTCTGTTTCAGCATTTTATTTCATTGAATGTAACAACATGTTCCCTAGGCCAGCAGTATGTTTGTTCTGAAGACCCCTATGAATGATTTCATGACCCAGATAGTACACACAAGAAATATATGCTATTTATCTTAGCTTCCTGAAGATCTAATAACAGTATTGTTTAAAAATTTCATGCAACTTACTCTCATTTTCCCTCACAATTTTCACGTGGAAGTTCATAACTGATGGGTTCATGTAGGAAAATTTACATATTATAATTACCTAGTGTTCATTTGTCTAGTAATTCACTAAAGCCTTTAGTTGAATGCAGACATAATTTTTCACACACTCCACTAATAAGGGCATTTGGATTTATATCTAAAATATCCCCCAAAGCTCTTACATATTTCATTGGTGAATGGATCAAGAAGTATATTCATTATTTGATTAGTCTACTGATGAGTTCATAGGTAATTTTCTGTTAGAAGTTTGGGGCTGGTTGGTGGTATGTTACTGCAGGTCTGACCTAGAAAAGTTTATTGTCCCCATCTCCGTCCCTTTCTCTGTTATGAGATTATTAGTTTTCTTTTATCTTTTTTCTTTTACTATGGTTTCTGCACTAGAGATAGACTAGCATGGACTGATCCCTTTGAAAAAGTGAACCAAATAAACTTTTCCTCCTTTAAATTTCCAGTGTTTGTGTATCTAATCCAATAAATAAGAAAACAAGAAAGTTGCTGAGGAAAATTAGAGCCTAGTTATTATTCCACTAATGAGGAGCTCAACTTCACGCTATTCTTTGATCCATCAAGGTTGTATCATTTTCAGAGAATGTTGATGCTACTTTTTAGGTAATGATTTTCTAGTAATTGTCCTCGATCTTGAAACTCTCATAACAAATCCACAGTCATTTTCTCAAGTAGGAAAGTCATGGCCTCAGAATATGCTGCAAACAGAGTTTAGGTGGTGGGGAGTGAGGTAGCTTGCTTCCGTATGAGGCAAGCTTTCCTATACTCCCTCTTTCCCTCTCCATAACATGCTGCAGATTACTCTACTGCACCTTATGAGTGAGTTATCATGTGTCACAAGCTCCTGCTGAATATGTTTTCTTCGTAACACCCAAATTTCAATCAGTATACCTAATCTCGTACCTATCTGTGGTCTTTAAGTTTTAATAGAGTGCTCAGTCAATTTTGAGTAATATTTCCAGGTAAGAGTAATTGATGTATTTATTACCTAAATAATCAAGTAGAAAAATTAAATAACCTGTAAAAAGTCACCTGGCTATCTTAGGAAACCTTGAGGTCAAGCAGTACCCCACATCTTTGACAGACTTTATACTCTGGCAGCAACAGCTACATTGCTGTAAATGTTCCATATTTTAAGGTGCGATAAAAGTATACTTGGAGATTTTCATAATTATATGTACGTAGTCAATTGTTTAGTTATGTGTCTATACATTCTTCAATAGTCTAAGTGTAAGTGTGAATAAAACATATAGTTAGTATATATATTCTTTTATTTCTTTTCTCCCTTCCATATCCCACTTGTTCCTTCCCTGTGAGTAGTTCCTTTCCCTTTCACAGTATCTATTGTACCTTTCAGATTCTATTTATTCTTTTAGGTTTTTACACTATGGAGCCAATATGATGTTTAAACATGCAGGTCTGACTATTTTCACTTATGAAAATGGTCCTAGTTGCACTCAATTACTAATACAAGCTAGCTTGGATGATTATACTTATGATTTTTGCTGGCTATTGAAAGGAATAGTTCATGTCTATTTTTTCTCTTTAATTTTTTACATTTATTTTTACCAAATTTTCTTGCTTACACCCAGTAATGAACAACTAATATGAAGACAACTTTATGCAAAAGAGCAATCATTATTTAATTTAAAAACATCAACTAAAACAAAATTGAATAATCAAAATTCAGAATTATTAGAAACTGAAATAATGAGAATAATTTTCTAATCATGATGATTATTTTGTCTTGTTAAAATAAAGTCACTCTTTATAAAAACTGATGAAACCTAATAGATTGTCATATAATGTAAACATCAGAACTACCTGAGATTTAATAAAATAAAAGTTTGCCATTCTACCATATGAATTCAAAAGCAAAAGTTCCTGATCTCTCACAAGAGAAAGGGCAGGGGACTACTGTGAAAAGACAGCAGACAGCAACAGACTGATGGATTTTTTTATTCATAGTGTGTGTCAATGATGCTCATTGCTGTATCTTCTACAGGACAGAGAAGAGAATGGGTGGAACAATCTTGTTCATGTCATCATTTCCAGGACAGGAATATAGTAATCTCTTCCTGTTCAACTTTTAAAGTAGGAAATGTTTATCTTGACTGGGTTTCTGGTTTTGAGCAACAACTCTACACTGAGGAAAAAAAACTAAAGTTATTTGTACTATACAGGCAGTTGTCCCTGCCACAGATAGAGCATCAGATTTTCAAATAACTTCAGAACCAAAATTATTAATTATTTATTGCATTACCATTTAAGTAAGTGTATAATCTATCCTAGGCATGGTTTTTAAAAGTCTCATCATGTATAAATGATGTTATTCTTTACCTGTCAATCATAAGTAAATACAAACATTATGACAGTGCCAGTGCTTTTCCCAAACAGAAACATTTAAACTGTTGGCCAAGGTCTGAAGCCTTGGACTAGCCTGGCTTAAGGACTCATGAAATATGACAGAGGTATTTGTAAATTCTTTATCATGAAGCAAACATGGCAATAGTCTGCAAGAGAAAAGGCTTTACAGCCCTGAGAGGCACTTGTTCTGCTTCCCATTGATCCCTAGCTTCCGCTTGATGATGAATACATTACCTAAAGCTGGGGAGTCAAGGTGCTGCATGCTTCTATGGCATAATGAAGATTTATGCAGTTACATGAGAATTAATATGGTCTTGGGTCGATAATGTAAATCAAAGAATAAAAAGAACAAACTTCTATTTCTCTAAAAAAAATGATGTGAAACTATAGATCACAACTAATTGGTAAGGTACTAATATACAAAGCAAGCTTAAGACTTCAACTTCTTGTATTGCTTACTTGGATGAAATTAAACACATATATCATTGTAACAAATGTCTCCCAGCAGATTGTGAGCATTGGAAATGGAAATGGGAAAAGGAATTAAAAGCAATGTATTTTATGTTTGTGTCCTTCTGTCTCAGTTTCAATTATTCTCCCATAAAGGATTTATGTTTCCTCTCCTACAGACATTGATCAGCCTTTTAATAGACATTGCTAAGGTATGGCCAAAAAAAATGACTTTTCTAAACAATAAACTTGACAGCTATCATTTATCTAATTGTCTTAGTGTCAGACTTAATAGTCTATTTCAAAAATAACAAAAAGGAACGTAGGGATAGCACACAATTCTTTGCTGGTACCAAATCTAAGATCAACAACCATTCCCAAAAGAAAACAGTAAATAAAATGGCTGCTTAATCACAAGAAGAAAATTCATTGTACACATAATAGTCAGAGTTCTCAGAAATGCAACCAGGAGAGCCTACCCAGAAGGAAACACCAACTTAGCAGGCAAGAGTCTTACTGTTAAGTAATCAATAATTCCAACTTCATTTTTTTGTTTGATACCTGGGATTGAACCCAGGAAACTGTGCTTGCCAGGCAAATGCTTATTTTGCTAAGTTGTCTCCCGGATCTGACAGCCTCAATTTTTAAAAATAGCAGTATTAAAGGATGAAACAAAGTTCCATTTAGAATTACTTGGTTAAATAACAAAAATAGTTTTAAATTATGTCCAATCATAAGATATATAACAGTGTCACCAATGAACTGAATATATGGCTGTGCACCTACAAGATTTATTTCTTATTCATATCATCGACATTATGAACCCCTGTAAATAGACACTACGATGATCATACAATGATGAAATAGTGGACAGTGTAAACAATGCCTTTCTCATTAACTATCACTGTCATTAAGCAGCACATGTCTATAATTCAGAAGCTTTAATGATATGAATGGAATACACTTCAGAGTACTTCTTATGCAAAAAACATATAATTTCAATAGTTCCCGGTCTACACTGCAAAACTCAGCATGGTTCAGGCTCCAGATTGTCTATTGATATAAAAGACCAATTTCTTGAAGGTTGATGTCATCAAGTCTAAAATCATTATTTAAAACAATTTATAGGACTACAGTACATTTTTATCCAAAACAAGAATTCTATACAAATTTTCTCTAAAATGCTAAATATTCCATTTATATTGTATTATTGATACAACTACAAAATATTCCTAGTTCTTTACATACAGCACTTTCAACCAGTAAATGATTATTTGCAAGCTATAAAGTTACACCAACTTAGATAAATACTCTACCTTTTTCACTCATATGAGAAATAAAAATTCATGTGGAGTCAAACCTTCCATAGGTGCTTTCAGAGGCAGCCTACATATGCATGTCTTAACTTACGGCCCCTTCCTTCCTTCATCCAAGGGAATAAAATTTTCATGTCTTCTCTTGATTTTACTTCCATTGTTATTTATAGTCCTCCTTTTCCTGCTTCTCTCTTGGAATAGTCATTGTGAACCTATTGGGACTACCATAATCAAGGAATAGCCCACTCATCTCAGGACCTGATATATTAAAGAAAAGTTCCTTTTGCTGTCAATACTTCCATGGGATAGCTTAGAAGGAGTAATGCATGGACTTGAGGGAATCCTTACTAATCCTACAAAAATAAAAGAATGACTCTTAAAAAATGGTTTGGTACATCTGAAGTTACAGAGCTATAAGTATCATTATATAATTAAACCTGTCAAACATTCCTTTTGCTCTCAAAGTATAGTGATCTCTAAGAATGAAAACTGACAGAACTATAAAAGCTTTGTTTCTCCACATGGAGGGCTAATTTACGGATGGTATATATGCCTCATATAGCTTATATATGCTAATACTTTGATCAGTATTTACAGAGAAATTTATCGTTTTCATAACTTTAGTAGGTACTTCTGATTATGAACTGAACAATAAAAATAAACTTGGAAATTGAAAATTTAACACTGCAAGAGTACACTAGGAACACTTTTATCTATACCCCAATTATCTTTTTCTCCTTTTTTTTCTTGCCCAAACGCTCACTCAAAAAGTGCACCTAACAGGGCTGGTGATATAGCTCAGCAGACTAAGTGCTTGTTTAGGTAAGTGCAGGTGGCAGGGCTGGATGCCTGGCATTACATGCCACGACAACCCTGCCCCCATAATTCCAGCACTAGGGAGGCAGAAATCAAGAGAATCACTATGAGTCTGAACTGCATAGTGAAACCCTGCACACACAAAAGAAGAAAGAAAGAAAGAAAGAAAGAAAGAAAGAAAGAAAGAAAGAAAGAAAGAAAGAAAGAAAGACAAACTTAAAAAAGTGCACCCGACAACTAACATGGATTCAGCACTCAAAATGTACCTTTCATTGAAAAACATGACTTAAGAATGCACTACTTTATATGCATAGATTTTATTATGAAAAATATTATTTAGTAATCAGTCAACCATAATTAAGTAGGGTAATTTAATAAATTATTGATTCACTGCTTGTACATTTTGACACACCAGGTATTATGGTTTGTGTGTAATTGTCCCCCCAAAGCCTCTTGTAAGTCATGGGGCAGACCTGGCTGGAGGAGCAAAGAATGGCCTGAGGGGCATGGCCAGAGGACCAGAGCAGCGCTTGAGGGGCCCAAACCATTAAACTGGCAGTATGCACTCTGCCCCCTGGCCCCAGGCCAGCGGTCTCCCTTGAAGGTGTGGAGAGGGTCATCCCGGATGGTGGCACCCCAGTCTCTTCTCCAGGCCCTGTAACACAGGGCAGCAGTTTCTGCAATTGAGGCTGTCTTGGGCAGGGAGGAGATGTTTGGAGAAAACAGAGGCACTGACTTTTTCTCCTGAGTAAATAAGGCTCTGAGGTCTTCCTCTGTAATTCAGGCTGCTTTGAGCTATGAAAACTCCATTAACTGTGAGCTAAGTAAACCTTTCCTTCCTTCATTTTGAGTGTCGGGTATTTGTTCCAGCAATGAGAGAAGAGGAACTAAGACACCAGGTCTTACTACCTTTCAGAAAATATATACTACTTTCCACTTATATTCTTATATTGACATTTTAGTTTTAAATTTGTTCTTTTTCCTCCAGTGCTAAAAATGGAGCTCAGCCCCTGTGCTTATTAGACAGGTACTATGCCAACGAACACTTCAGCTTCTTCTTGCTGACTCCTCTGTGGTGGAATGACAGTTGGTGATCAACTTGTAGCACCAAATTAATTGAATCAGTGGTGCTGGGTGTAGAGGGCCCATGTGAAGATTTTTGCCAACAACTTAAAAAGGAGACTTGGAGAGGAAGAAATGGGATATTGATTTCCTTGGTAAATCTTTTTGTGCTGGTTTTCCTGGTATGAATTTGGCTGTCTTCATCGGAGGAACTCAGGACTGTTTGACACTGAGGATGGCTGTAAGACTTTTTGGCAAAACAACAATTCTTAGAGTGTTGCTTCTTCATTCCAATGCTGATTCCTCTGCTTACTGGCCCAGATCCTTCCACCAGCAGACACAGATCTTCTAGGTCTGAACACTGACATTTGGGCCTTCCCAGCACAGATCTGAGAAAGACTTCCTTGAGACAGTATCATGGGCTCTAAGCCCCTGCTTGGACTCATGCAGGGCATTGCCAGGGGCTCTAGGCCTTCAGCGGTACTCATGCAGGACATTGCCATGGGATCCAGACCCTCAGCTATATTTTTTGGGTCTTTAGTGTGTATACAGACCTCCTGTATACACACTCTTCTGCTTTTGACTCTTTGGGTAACTACTATATAAAATGTCCTGTATTAAATTGTTTCCCTTGTAAAACCTGAGTGCAACATCCTAAAATTAGAATTATCAACTGTGATGCAGGAAAATCTCTTCAAATGACTACATATTTCCTTGCCTTGTCTTGTGATTTTCATAGAAAGATTCATGGCATGAAGACTCAAATAGTTTTAATCTCTGAGATTATTAATTAACCAACTGAAAGCCCAACTACAGGAAGAGAACTATTCAATGTGGATTCTAGTTTGCCCAAGAAATTCATTTTTAAATTTTTTTCCAGGTGAATCATCTGTACTTTGAACTTGTGAAGACTAAGTGTTAAAGCTTAAAATTCACAGTATAGGATTTGTACCTGCACCATGTAAACTTTGCTTCATCTTTTTCCCCCATCCCAAACTTACCTTAAGTCCTCATTCCTTCATTACTTACAAAAGGCTTTTTCCATTTATTTCCCTCTGTTATCTTTAGTGCATGTTGCTACTTTCCCTCTCCCCCTTAATTCCCCTTTCTAGTTGAATATTTTCTTCCTATTTATCAGCATCTAATATACAATTTGGTCCCTATTTACACTTTCACTTCCTCACACCAGGGAAACAATGTGATATTTAGACATGAGTCCCAAATTTATTGCACTTAAAATATGGCCTCCGGCTGGCCAGATAGCTGATTAAAGTGCCTGCCTAGGCAAAGTGCAATGGCTGGGGTTCAATCTCCAGCATGCCATGCCTCCCTCACCCCCAGGTGTGCTGAGGTGGCAATTGAGACTGTGTGTGGTGGCACGCTCCTGTAATCCAAGTGCTTGGGAGGCTGAAAACAGGAGAATTACTATGAGTCTGATCTACATAGTGAAACCATGTGGACACTTTACTATACATAAAAAATAAATACAATACAATACAATCTTAAAATGCATCCATTTTCCAAGAAACTTCTCAAGATTATTGTTCATGTCTGAGTAGTACTCCATTTTATAAAAAAAAATCTTCTTTAACCATTCATCCATTGATGACTATGTAGGCTGTGTCCATGATTCAAGTATTACAAACTATGCTGTAATAAATATGGATGAGCATATATTTATCTTGTGTGATTACTTTAATTATTTTAGAAAGACAGTAAGAAGGGGTATAACTGGGTCAAATGCAGCCTATAGTTTTAGAGTTATGAAGAACTTCAGGAAAGCCTACCAAATTTTGTTATTAGTTGAGCTTTTGATAATAGCCCATTATTTCTGGGGTGAGATGGAATCTCACAGGTGTTTTTATTTGCACATTTCAAATGACTAATGATATTGAAAATCTTTTCATATATCTATTTGCTATTTGTACTTCTTCATCTGAGAAGGGTCTATTCATTTCAAATATCTATCTTTAGGTCAGAATTTTGAATTTGGAGAGTATGATAGTGTTTAGTTGTCTATATATCTAGATATTAGATCTTTCTCTAGGTAGTGGAGGGCAAAAGTTTTTCTCAACCTGAGTGTGGGCTGTCTCTTCACTCTGTTTCTACTTTCTTTGGCTGTTCAAAGGGCTTTTAATATAAAAAGATCCCAGTTGTTGACACTTTTTTAGTACTTCATTGTACAACGTGTGACCAGGGTGTTATTCCTAAGTTCTTTGCCTCAACCTATGTCTTCAAGAGTTCTGCCTAATCTATCTTCCAACAGATATAGTATTATTCTTTAATATTTAGGCCTTTCATTCATTTCCATTTTAGTTTAGTACATGGTGGAAGTTATGAGTCTAAGTTTAATTTTTGAGCCATGGAAAATCAGTTTCTCCAGCTCCATTTGTTGAAAAGGCTATCTTCTGAATTTGTCTGGTCCCTTTGTCAAAGGTAACATAGCTGAGTGTGTTGGAGTTGTTTCTGTATGCACTATTCTGTTCTATTTTTTCTAAGGTTTTTTTTTTGTTGTTGTTGTTGTTACCATGTTGTTTTCAGCATGGTAGTTTTGTAGTAAAACTTTTAATCAAGAATTTGTGATGCCCCTGCCTGCCTGTGTTTCCCAAATTTGCTTTTGTTATTCTAGATATCTTTTGCTTTCAAGTGAAGTTTTAAGATTATTCTCCCTAATTCTCTGAGGTATGCTATTGGTATTTTGATAAGAAGTACATTAATCCTGTGTACAATTTTTAATGTAAGGCCATTTTCATGATATTGGTTCTTCCTATAGGAAAAGGGGACTATCTTTCCATTTTCTGACATCCTCTTTAATCTAATTTTTACTGTATTGTGTTCTTCAGTGTAAAGTTCTTTTTTTTCTTTCTTTAATTGGTTTCTTAATTTTTTTTTTTCTTTTTTGTAGTATTGTGAAAGATGTGGTTTCCCTAATTTCTGGCCTTAGTGTTTGTTATTTGTGTACAGAAATGCTATTGATTTTTGAGTGTTCACCTTGTATATAGCTACAATACTCCGTTTGGTTATTGAAGCTAGAGGTCTTTTGGTGGAGCTTTGGGATTCTCTATGTAGAGTATCATGTTATCTACAAATAATGGTAATTTGATATCTTTTCTTGTTATCCTCATTCTTATTTCTTTCTCTTGTCTAATTCTTCTGGCTAATATTTCTAAAACTGAATAAGAGTGATAATAAGAGAACTGCTTATCCAGTTTCTGATTTTAGAGAAAAACTTTCTGTTTTTGACCATTTAGTGTGATGTTGTATATTAGCTTTTTGTACATGATTTATGTTGGATTGAGATAAAAACCATCTATTCAAACAACTTTAGTAATTTTTGTTTAACCACATGGGTATTGTATTTTGTGAAATGCTCTCTCTGTATAATGAAATGAACATTAGTAGATTCTGTCCTTGGTTCTGTTGATATGATATATTATGTGTATTGTTTTGTATATATTGAATGGTCCCTGCATCTGTGGGATGAAATTTACTGCATGTCATTTAATCCTCTTTAAAATTTGCTGTTTTCTGTTTGGCAGTATCTTATTGAGCATTTTTGCATCTTTGTTGATTATGAAGATTGTTTGTTGATTATGAAGATTGCACTGTTGTTCTCTTTCTTGGCCACATTCTTCTCTGGTTTCAGTATCCAGGTAAGGAATGAGTTATTTACTTATTCAATCAAGTGAATTGATTCCCTGTAAATTTCAAGAAAGGGTTTGATCTCTAAATTTCTTGTTGAAGACTGCAGTGAATCCAGCAGGACATGTGCTTTGCTTTATTTGTATTTTTTTAAATTCCATGTTCAATTTCATCAATAAACACTGGGAAATTTAGAATTATTTTATTTTCTTGACTTGGCATTTATATTTCATATATAACCAAGAATTTATACATTTGTTCTGTTTTCAGTCTTATTAGAATAAAGTTTCTAAATGTAAGTGATCTTTTGAATTTTTACAGGAACCATTGTGATTTCACCCTTTTCCTTTGTTTCATGCATCAGCGTCTTTCATTCCTTGATAAGGTTTTATCAATTTTATTTAATCTTTCAAAGAAACAACTATTTGATTCATTGCATTTTCATGTTAATCTCAATTGTTTTGTATTTCTGCTCTGATGTTCATATTTTCCTCCCATCATATAAGGTTTGTACCGGTATTTTTTTTCCTAGAAGTTTTAGGTTCAAATTGTTTTGGTTTATTTGTTTGTTTGTTGGTTGAGCTCATTGTATTTTTCTGATGTGAATGTTCAGAGGTCTGAATTTTCCTCTTAGGCCTGCTTTCATTTTGTGCCTTGATTTCTTATATGTCATATTGGCATTGTCTATTTAATTGTAGAGATTGTATAGTTTCTTCACTAAGTTTTTGACCCTTTAGTTGTTCAGGAAGGTTTTATTTCATTTGTAAATGTGTGTACTTTTTGTGGGTTTTTTTGCAATTGTTCTCCAATTCCATTATACTGTTGTCTAATTAATATGTCTGACATCATTTCAATTCCTTTATATGCTATATGAACCAGTATGTGGTCTGTTTATGAAAACATTCCATGCACAGCTTATAAGAATGTGTATTTTGATGAGTTGGATGGAGAACTCTGTAGACATCTGTGAAATCCCTTTGTTCACAGATTTGTTTTAGTTCTCATATTTCTTGGTTGAGATTTTCTCTATTTGGTCTGTCTATTTGAGTAGTACTAGGTCTATTCAGTAGTACTAGGTCAACCATTACAATTGCATTAGTGTTCATTTTATTTTTTATGTCTGTTAATATATGCTTTATGTAATTTGGTGTGCTGGTATTTGGTGCTTATACATTTATGGCTGCTATTTGTTCCTCTTTAAGTTTTCCTTTAACAAGAATATTGTGACTTTGTCTCTATTGCTCAGTCTTGCCTTTTGAATTCACTTTGACGCAAATAAAAGAGCTACCCCTACTTTTTCTCAAATTCTTTCCATATATAGTATTGTTTTCCATCCCTTTACTTTTAGTCTGTGACTTTCTTTTTGAGTTATATGAGTCTCTTATATGCAGCTTGCTTTTAGATTTTTGGCTACCCATATATGAAGCTATATTTATTTCCACATTTTCTTATAGAATGGGCTTAGGTCTTTTAGGTGACTTTCCCAAACTTTAGGAAAAAAGAAGTGTTCTAATGATGTTGAGGATCAGCTAGTGTAACTATGATGTTTGATTAATAAGTTGTAGAGAATGAAGTACTGACTTATGATAGATTGATGAAGATATAACCTTATGTAATATATGTGCCTCTATATATGCTACTTGAGACACACATGTGCATGTTAAGGGAGACATACTTTTTTCCAACTGTACTTAGTGTCTTTATGAGACAAAAATATTGGTACATATGATAGTTACAGTATGTTTGCAAGCAGTGTGGCAATAAATCAGAATAGAGAAGCTAAAGATAACAAAGAGAAAGTATTAATGTATTACAAATTAGAAAATAGGCTAGCACATATTCGTAAATATTTGTCTGTATGTTTTTTTCTGAATCATATACTAATTCTACTTCACTTTCAATCTGGGAAATGTTCTCAATGATTTGTACATATTAGTCTTCTGAAATAGGGTAACGATCTTAGAATTTCCATTTTGGAGGCCATAAAGAGTAGTAATTAATACCTCTAATTTTGTCAATAGATGTCTGAAAATGCTAAAAAATGATGAATAGTTTTGAGGGAAAAATATAAATGCTACGGGAGGATCTTCCTATCAAAGCTTGTGAAGCATCTATTTTCTAGGTAAATATCTATTGTATATTTCCTGTGGTTTGTATAGCAAGTTTTTGTAAACTTAGTGGTTTAGAACAACAGAATTATGTTCTTTAAAAACTGGATGCCAGATATAGAAACGTATATATTGATAAAATAATATCATTACATATTACATAAGTCCTATATACATGTGCCTCAGCTATCTTCAGGTGGTTGTGACCTCCTTGACTTTTGACCACTATATTTTCCTCTTCTGTCTTCATATGTCTTTTTGTGTGTCTGCAAACTTTCCTGTATATCTCTTACAAAGAGCTTTGATGCTTTCCTGGAAAGCTTGGGTTGAACTTATCTCAAGATCTTTGATTACACTTCCAATTATTCATTTATCAAAATAAGGTAACATCCGCACATTCTGGAATTAGAATACTTCAAGTCTACTATATACTTTTTACTCTACTATCTATAGTGCCTTCAAGTGAAAACAACTTATTACTTTCTAAGGAGGACTACTGAGACCATTTTTACTGCTGTGTTTCTAGAAGGTAAAATCTGCAATTTGGGGTATCATAAGATGTGTGCTAATTTTCTAACAACATAAACTTCCAAATATTTTATTTATCTATTTTCTTTATTTTAGGGAAGGGTCTACAGGGTGTTCAACAGGTCACTACTAGATCGGACTTGTAATGATTCTCCTGTTTACAGCCTTGCAAGACCTGGGATTACAGACGAACGCCACCATGTCCAGTCTCAATCGCCAACTAAGCACGCCCCGGGGGCTGGGGAGACGTGGCAGACCCCAGGATTGAACTCCCAGCCCCTGGGCCTGCTTGCAGGTGGTTTAATCCACTGAGCTACTTGTCCAGCTGGAACTTCCAAATATTTTAAAATTGCTAGTTTCTCCTAAAAATATTTTTGGTAAATTTGGCAAGTTTGTGAATTTCTCATGAGTGCATTTTCAGGGTTTTATTCTTCATCTTATTCCCAATGAGTTACTCTATATTTGTCAAGGCTGATCTGAAACCTGCTGACAGAAATAATTGAAAGATTCACTATCACATTAATCACATAATGCCACCCTACATGGTAGAATAATACATTGCCTTTTGAACATCAGTATCTTATTTCTATACTTATAGAACCATCGGAGTTAGATTATATGCCATTTCTCACAGGCAGGTTGGATTTAAAAGATTTCCTTTAGCTTACTGAAATTTCTTCTATTTATATTAAATTTCTCAGGTAATTTATTGCAGGTGTCATTCTAACTCTCTCAAGAGTTAGCCAAACCCCATAGAACAATTCAATTCATTCTCTAAAAGTTATATTGTGCAGCCTTGGCAGTAGTGCAGAGCTGTAGATAGTATCATTAGAATTGCCCTGTGAGATGAGAGAACTTTGAAGAAGAAATGAAACACAGGACATTTTGTCCCAAATAGAGTAACAAATAATTGTATGTTTGCACATACTTAAGGGAAAACTGCTTCCAAATACTTGTTAAAATGTCCTTATACCATTATTATATTTATATTATTGCCTATGAAATTATTCTTTTTTTT
>NW_004524772.1:4307337-4311049 GCF_000260255.1 Octodon degus | reverse complement strand
TCAATTTGTTTTTTGATCTTCTTGCCCCAATATTCATTGTATATTACCATCAAATATCTTATTCATGGAGGCTCCAATAAACTGTGAAATGAAACAAATAAATGGTTTTCACATTGAGTAAATCAAATTTGATTTGACAGACCATGCTCTTGAAGGAAATGGTGGAATTAAAATAGACACAGATAAGGAGATAACAATTTAAACAAACTATAACTTGCTTTTTTAAAAACATAAAGTCCAAATTAGTGTTCTTAAAGACCAAGAAGATTTCTTGCAGGTGGTGACTAGCATCCTGCAGTATATACTTTCTACTGCATACTTCCTCTTGGGTCTCTTTGCCTTCCTGGATTGATCCAGCAAAGAGGGACTATGAAAAGACAGGAGTGGCAAGGCTTGGAAGTGCACAGGACACTTTCACTCATATCCTACTGACTTGTGTATGGCTACATTGTCACAGTTATTGGAGGGAGCAAAGAAAACATACTCATGAGGAGAGAAACTGAATTCAGATAACAGTTTCCAAGTTTTTAGCTGTATTAGACTATTTGAATCTTTTCAAAATACAGTTTAAATAATTTCTCTGCTTTTGACAGTATATTAATGGGGATAAAATTCATTATTTAGGGATCTTGGCTGCTATGTTATTTTTGAATTTCAGTAGACAATAAAAATGTGTTTCCTTGTCCAAGAACAGAAAAATCTGACATAAATGTCCAAAAATAGAAAGATTTTTTACTTTGGAAATCTCATATTGCTGTCATAGCCATCTCATATTTACTAATAATCATACTAATCTGAAATACGAATAATTTCATTTTAAGTATTTTATTTAGTTAAAACTTCTGCAAAAGTACCAGAAAAATATATATAATACAACTCTTAGAAGACATTACAACAGCCATCTGAACAAGCAGCCTTTAAGGGACCATGATTCCAGGAAGGAACAAATTTTAGTAGATTATTTTGATTTCACCTCAGCATCTTACCAGAGATTGTCATATGAAATCCTAATTCAGGAAATATTATCAAATCATAAAACACCAAGATCAAAAGAGATCAACAATTATATGCTCAGGACTACTCAAGAAGCTAGGTTAGGAAGAGGAAAGAAATCCAGAAAGAATGAAATTTCAAGGAAGGTACGAAACATATATTTGCCAAAATATAATAAAGAACATCAACTGAGAGAATGAGAGTTGTGGGGTCATTAAATATCTGAGTGATCTAGTAGAGGGAATAGAGAGAGGGAAACACCTCAAACTTTCATTTGAGAAAACAAAAGGCCCGGTACGTATGTAAGAGTCACTGCTCAGGACATTGCTTTACAAAAGTACATTACAGAGTGTGTCACGTACACCATGAAAAGGGCCAATGTTTCTATGAATTTAGGGTTACCTCCCGAAGTCACCAGTGAAGTAATCTGAGGAGCTCAGAAGTAACTACATTCTGCCAGCAACTACCTGCAACATCATGGCCATGGATCCTTCCTAAATAAGCTGTCAGGGGATTGCTTCTCTAATGACCACTTGCTGTCCCCTTAGAGGCACTGTGATGAAGAAGGCCAGGCCCAGCCATAGGAGCTGTAAAATAAATAAATGCTGTTGTTTAAAACCAGAGAATTATGTGGTAATTTGATATATAATCAGAGATCCTTAAGTTGGCCACAATAAACATGCAAAACGAGGATAGACTAGCCTTAAGACTCAAACCCAGCCTGGACAGAATGGAAGGGATCTGCTGGCATTCTGTCTGCCAAGAATAACTTAGACTAGATCCTGCATATTTTTTAATACACAATGTGTAGCATCTGTTCAAAATTTAGGAGACATGATAAAAATAGGACAAAGTTATTGAAAAACAAGAGAAAAATAGCAGAGGACGTAATAGAGACCAAATGTTGATCTACCAGTCAGAGTGATTAAACAATGACTAAGACAATCAAATAGGAGCCATGTGAAGCATATGATATATCAGAAAGGCATGTAATAGAATTTAGAAACACAAATTTAACTTGCAAATGAGCACTTTTAGGAAAGCCAAGCAGTTATAAATCGCTGATTAAAGCTTTCAGTTCAAGAAGCTTGCCTACAAAAAGTTAAGCCTAACGAAACAACAAAACAGTGAAGTTAAAAGAAAATAAAAGAATATATGAGATATAAAATTTGTTTTTTATTTGAAACTTCTAATTGCATAGATAACCCCTAACAAGTTTTATCCAGAAAACAGAGATAATACAATTAGTCAATGTCGTAATATCAATAGAGATGTTATTGATCTACTGGTTACTTTAACATAAAATTAAACATTTTGAAACAATAGACAAATTTTTAAATATTTGAATTATTGAACAATTCCTAAATATACAACACACCAAAATTATAATAAAAATAAATAATTTGAATGATTCCTACAATAAAAATCAGCTCTATAGTTAAAGAACTACTCACATGCACACATACATTTAAGTTCAGATGGTGAAGAAATACTTCCAAATATCTAAGAATGGTATTCTACTAATTTAACATAAATACTTCCAAAGACTAAAATCAGAAAGATTTGCCACATCATTTTCTGCTAATGCAATATCCTTAATAACATTATTTTATGCAAATAAAATTTAAAGATAATATCTCTTGCTAATGTCTATACAAAAATTAAAGAAAATATGTCTAATTCTAATTGACAATTTAAAGTGATACTGAAAATATTCATACATAATTGGTAAATAAATTTTATTCCATAAATGTGAGATTGTGCCACTACTGACAGTAAAAGAAAGTCATATTAATATGCTAAAGTTGAAATATGATCATTTAAAGTCCGATATGAAGTATTTAACAAAAGTTATTATTTGCTTGTAATACGAATTCTTAGCAAGCTAAAATAAAAGAAACATTACTATCTGATACATTCTATAAAATGCTTTCTACTGCTAATATTTTATATAATGTTCAATTGTATAATATTTTCCATGTAAAATTTTTTAAAAGTTAAGAATATCTACTTCAGGGAAGATGGAATGCGGAGCAGTGGGACATCGGACTCTTTGAGAATGAACTCCAGAGTATAGAAACCTGGGGAACACAGGAGTGAGGCATACCCTGAGACTCAGGAAAGTTTTGAAGGGAGAAGAGGATGCCATGAAGGAACGAGGTAATGGACCTCCCAAAGAAGTGGGAGATGGCAAATTGTGCTTTCTCCCTGATGCCTAGCTCATGGTATGATAGAGAGGGCTTGACCCTACATAGGTGTGTTGGCAATGGGGAAGTCTGTCGGGATGTCTCCTCAGACTAGTGGACCAGGGTAGTTAATGTGGGGGGCTTCAGTGGCTGAGCATTGACTCCAATCCAAACATTCTCAGGGGAGAGATAACTGACCAGATGCCATTATGGGAGAAGCCAGCTGAATATGGGACTTAGAAGATCCATGGAATGACTTCATCTCAGCCCTCCCGGGTACTAAGTGAAATGAGCAGTTCTAGGAGATGCCAAGGGTCAGGGGACCAAGGTAAAATCACTCAACTGAGGGGATGTTGCTTTTATATAAATTATAGGTTTGTTTTAGATCTTTGTTGTATATCTATAAATCTTGTTCATGTGATTAAACATGGCAAATCAATAGTTATCAAAGTTTATCATTTCTTTTTTTTAAATTTTTTTTTATTTTTATTTATTAGAGAGAGAGAGAGAGAGAGAGAGAGAGAGAGAGAGAG
>NW_004524772.1:4294964-4306082 GCF_000260255.1 Octodon degus | reverse complement strand
AAAATTCTGAAAGTAGGGGCAGCAGGATGAAACAATGTGAAGACAGAATATGAAATCTAGAAGATACATTTGTAATTATCAACTATGTAAAGAAAGACGTCTTAAAAATGGCAAGTGGCTCTTCTATATAGTATAATGTTGGTTTTTTTTTTCTTTTTTACTTATTCCACTGCACCAGTCTTCTGATTGTTAAATTGAGACCATTTTCATTGATAGTTTTAACTGACAAGTATTTGTTTATCTTTGCTATGTTATCTTCCTGCTGTAAGAGACTTACTTTTCTCTGCTGTTTAATAGCTTTCTCTACTTTCCATCTGCCAAAGGCTACACTTGTACCCATATCTATCACCATGCACTAAACTAAAGCCAAAGTGGATAAAAGATTCAAATAATAAAAGAGAAATAAAACTTCTATAGGATAAAGTAGGTACAAATCTTGAACACATAGGGTAGGCAGACAGTTCATGAACAGAAACAAAAATGCGTGGGAAATACTACAAAGTATCAATGATTTGGACCTTATCTTTTTGAAAAATGTTTCCCACCACTGGTCATTTGAAAGGTGCAAATTAAAATATCTTTGAGATTCCATCTCACCCTAGAAAATCGGACTCTTATCTGGAACTCAACTAATAACTAATAGTTTTGTGAAAAATAATTCTCTATACTTGGTGCAAGTGTAGATTGCTAAAATCACTATGGAAAAAAAGTATCAAGATTACTCAAAGCTTCAAAGTCAGAGGTTGCTCTTGCCCTTTCCGTTCCCCTTCTTGGTATCTTCCCAGAAAAATTAAAAGCCTCGTATCTCAGTGACATATGCACACTCAGGATTGTATCAGCACAGTTTGTAATAGCTGAATCATGGAAACAACCCAACTACCCACCAACAGTTGGATGCCTAAGAAAGATATTTTATACAACAGAGTAATACTCATAGATAACGTAGAATAATTTGAAGAAATTTCTAGGCAAATAGCTACATTTTGAGGCCTTTCTGTAGAGTTAAATAAATCAGAGACATGTAAATGTCACATTGTTTCTCTGGTGTGAGAAAATGAAAGCATAAATAGGACCAGATTATATGATAGATATCACATAATCAAAAGAAATTTTTTTTCAAATGGGAAAGGTAACTAGGGAAGAAGGGAAGGGAGGAAGAAATGTGAAAGAAAAACAATAATTGAAAATAGCACAAACCCAGCTATCATAAAGGTTAAATTTGAGCTTATTTAGAATGTGGTGCCAAGGATTGAACCACAGTCCTTGTGCCTCCTTAAGCTTGCTTAAGCAGGTGCTTTAGTCTGCTGAGCTATCTTGCTGACCCACATTTTGTTTTTTGCTTTAAATGGCTATTTCACCTTTGTATCTGGTAATCAGAACAACTAATTTGAAGATAGCATTGTGCAATATAGCAACCACTGTTGTTGCAGAGGGGTCCAGGATTTGACCCCTGGGCCTGCTCTGAGAGGGCTATTGAGACCTGGAGTGGTAGTGCACGCCTACAATGCCAGCTCTTGGGAGGCTGTAAACAGGCGGATCACTACAAGTCTGATCTAGTAGTGAGACCCTGAACACCCTGTAGACCCTTCCCTAAAAATAGAAAAAAAAAAAACTGTAGTAGTAAGATAAAAATTATTTGATCACCCACATGGAAAACAAAACTGACAGACAAAGCTCTTGCTAACATCTTTTTCCTAACTTTCACTCTTGTCTCTCAATACCTAATTTACAAAGAAGTACCCAACTCTATTCAGGTCCTTTAGAATACCTGAGTCATGTTAATAGAAGCACATATACAAACACATGCACTAAAGTACAACATAAATTTAAGATTTAATAAAGGGATAAAGAAATAAATATGAGCAATTTCACATATGAAATTTTCTTTCTCTCTCTATTTGAGTCAAAGGCCACAGAGACAGCCCTCTGACATGTTGGAAACTTCAAGCAACTGAGAACTGTGTGAGAAGATACAAAAGAGAAACACGATTATAGTCATTAAATTCCAGTGTTTCCCTTCTAAGTTGCTGTAAATTTTATTTTCATTTATGTATTCGATACAGGGTTTCACTATGCAGCTCAGAATCATAGTGATGCTTCTGTTTGCAGCATCCCCATTAAATACTTAATGTATTTAGTATGGGGCCTACTAGGATAACAGGTGTGCACCACCACGCCTAGACTCGGTCACCTGCTCAGGGTGCCCCAGAGGTGGGACTGGGGCAGCATGCAGGACTGGGAATCAAACTCTGGTCCCTGTGCTTGCCAAGGCAGGTACTTAATCCACTGAGCTATCTTGCTGGACATTCTATAACTTTTGACCATAAATTCGTCATTTTGATATTCTGATATTTCTCAAAATCACTGTGGTCATTGAATTATCCAATTTATCACTATCCTTGGTCTCTATATGAATGGCTTAAGAATAATGAATGCCATTCACCTTAACCTCTTTTGAATTTCAAAATAGTTAGAAGAAAGAAGTTTGAATGTATTTGCTATAAAACACCAAAAGCTATTGTGATGTTTATGCTTGAATTGGTCACTGTCCAATGCAAAATCAGTTAAAATATGACATTGTACCTTACAAATATGTACAAATATAATGTATCAGCACAATAAAATTTAAAAAATCAGATGAGAAGTGAAAAAAGAGGAAACTCAGCCACTTTGAAGGACAGAGAATCAGAAAAATGTGAGAAGATGCATGCGGGCTTCCTTGTTTCCCTGTCTTCCATTTTCTCTGGATGGCCTCCACACTGGCTGCAGCTGGGAGCAGGTGATAGCTCATGCTAGGAGTGTGTTGCCCAAGTCTGTCACTGGCAATTTCCAGTAGAGCAAAAGGACTGGAACATACCTGAGAGCCATTTTGTAAATTACCAGCAACCCAGAAACCACTGAATTTGAATTGTTTCTTTCAGCTTGCTCTTTTTTTAAAAAAAATGTATTTAGTGCAGGGTCTACAGGGTCTCACTACACAGACCCCACTCACAGTGACCCTCTTGTTTTCATCTTACAGAGTGCTGGGATTACAGGCGTGATCCACCATGCCCAGTCTCAATAGTTGTCTCAGTGCATCCCACGGACAGGGCCAACAAGGCAGGCCGGGGATTGAAATCCCTGCCTAAGCAGGTGCTTTAATCCACTGAGCAGTCTGGCTGGCCCTCTTTTCTGTTTTTGAATACACATTTACTCAACCTTATGGTCTCTTCCATACCTTCTTTGATATAGCTAGAGAAAACACTTTTTCCTTTCTGCTTCGTATTTTAATTTTTTTGTCTTTAGAAGTCTAGTAAAATGTTTGCTGAATGTGTCCTTTTATAATGCTGTTTCTAAATATCAGATTGTTGATATCAGGACTGCTGTACTATTTCTAAATATCCGATTGAGATTTAGACATTCTTGTAAAGCAAACAAGTAAATAAGTTTAGCTTTTCTCCCAAGATGACTATACATAAATCCATGATAAGAAAGAATAACTATTAACCTTGTCTGATAGCTCCTGCTGACCCTAAAGGCTGTCTTTTACCATAATGAAAAATTTTTCTCTTCTTAAACTCTTACTGTATTCTAAAAGAATTAAAAGTTAAATTTTATAGTTTTCCATCCATTTCTTATACTTTAGGAATATCTAAAATCTAAAACCCAAAGTACTCGCTTCTCAAGCACTGCACTATGGGATAATTAACCTATAGTTTTAAAAGTGATAACTTCAGGAAGTTATTATGAAAACAAACCTTGCTTGGATAGTGTTTCAGTACTTCTCAGAAGTGCTGATGGAGTGACTTTGTGCCCTTCCCTGTCTCATCACCCGTGGGAGGACAGAGCTTCTTTTCCCTGTAGAGTATAGTAATACATCATGGAGGAAAAAGAAATCCTAACACTAAACCTGCCAGTCACCTGAGTTTGGACTTCCTAACCACCAGAAACAAATGGAACTAAACTTTTGTTATTTATATTTTTGTTATTTCTAAAATGCAGACCAAAGAATAGTATTTATGTGAAGTTTTGGTAAAATGGTAAATTGATTTCCAATAGTGAGAAAGTTCTAAAATGAACTTCCATACTTTCTTAGAGTCTTTGTGAAGTCTTTCTTTTGGTCTTATGGCTGGGACACACCACCCAGCAACCACATCATAAGAATTGCTTAAACTGTCTTGGCTCCTAGTTCACAGAGTTCAGATTATTATGTTTGTGTCTGTATGTCTTCCTAAAGCCTCCTGTGATCATGACAAGGGGCCTTTTACAAGGCAGCCAAATCTAGAATTTGTGATTGGTCACTATCTAGTACTGGGATTGGGAGTGTGAGTGCTATGCCTGCCCCACAGTAGCAAAATGCACACAGTGTAAGTGAAGAAAAGGGGCCTGCCTCGATCATTTTGTTCTTGTTGCTTCTGTTATCATCTACCATCATGAACTGCTGCCTTCTCTCATGCACTACTCTGCCTTGGAGCCAGCTAACAATGAAATGAAAACTCCACAAACCTTCCTTAATTTTGGACATTGTGTGCTTTGCCTTAACAATGAGACAAAAGGAAGTAAGACATAAGCCCAATGACATCGGCCTCCAGGCAGGGCAGTGTGGTAGAAAAGAAATAGCTCATGACATGGCAGGTGAAGCAGAGAAGGATCAAGGATGGAGGGAATATAGACCCTTGCTGGCCATATCCCTCCAATCAGTTTTCACAGCTCAGCATCCTATTTAGCTATCATTTCATCAGTGGACACACCCATGATCTAATCCTCTGCTTAAAGGGAACTCACCTATGAGTTCATAAGGCTTAGAGGGAACATCGAGATCTGCAGTGGACCCTTGACATATAAGCTCAATTTATTCACAAGGGCTGATGATAATTTAAGTAGACGGTAAGTCAGGAGTACTTTTCCCATAAGAAATAATGCCCATAAGCTATTACAAATCTCTGAAAGTACCCTTAATTAACCTTTTCATTATAAAAAGGTTGTTTAATGTGTGTAATATTCCAAGAATATCAATAATTTTCTTTGTGTATTCATCAAAAGGTTGTAAAATGTGCCTACTTTACCAGAAACAATTTCATACTGTGCTCACCATTCAAGTTGACATCATTTGTTTTCAGGAAGGGAGGATGACATGGACTGCAATTATTGTTTGGGAGGAGAGTTCCTATCCATAAGGACAAAAAAGGTGGCTTTCTAGCACCTTTTTTCTTGGATCATTTCTGGCTCACTAGGTCTCAACTTTTTCAGAAGTAAACACAAGTCTAATGTCTGTTTCTCTCTTGTCATTAACACTGTTCTGTAGTATGACATAACATTTTTATTAAGCAAATGAATATGATGTTGGCTTTATCTTGGTTTGGTGCTTCTCTACAAATGTTTTTAGCTCTGTCCAATTATTCAGGATTCCTTTTAGAGGAAGTACTTTGCTACACTGAGTGGTGATCTCCCATTTCCTTTCACAAAGCTCCTCAGCTGCTATTTCCTGTTACTCAGCCAGAAGTTGCTAAAGTTCTGTAGACAGTTTCTCTGAGTGTTTCTCTACCATTTCTTCAACATCCTTATTTTCTACCTGCTTGAGTACCAATGTCATTGACAACATGGTCAGTTGAAAGCTTGGGCTCTTTCTACACAGTTTACAAAATCTCTCTCCTATATGATTTCAGGTCACACTTTCTTCCAGGAAGATCTCAGCATCTTACGGAAACATTGACATAGGATTTATCAATTACCTTACACAGAATAGGATATTACAATGTTCCTACCAGAATTCTTTAAGGGTTAGTTTGTGTCTGAAATCATCTGGAAACACTTCAGGAAGACTTCCTTGTTGTATAGCTTCTTAAGGTTAGCCATAAACTTCTGCTCCTTAGGCTACAGTGGAGTAGTTGTATTTGGTAGTTCTTGGCTAATAGCCATGGGAATTCTTCAGCCAATTCTTCTTCTAAATCTCATGGGTGAGCAGGATCATTGTCCTTGATGAAGAGAGCCTTCAGTGGTAAAACATTATCCTTTACATATTTTCTAACATGAAGACATAAAACCACCCTGATCTACTCAAGGAAAAATACTCTTAATACCCAGATATTTGCATTAAATGTTAACATGACCTCTGTCCTATTCTTTACAACTATATATTTTCTGAGCACTCTAGGGTCTCAGGATAAATGAAGAGAGGCTTTGTCTTGAGGCTACCACTTGCACTGACACATAGCAATAACATTAGTCTATCCTTCATTGGTGTGGCCTGGCATTTTCTTTTCTTCCTCAGTAATGTAGATTCTCCCACAATTTTTATTTCAGACAAGGCTGGTTTCATCACAGCTGATAACCTTATAAGAACAGAAGTCATTTCTCTGTGTTATTGTTTCAAATAGATGTACAAAATTTTGGGCACCCCTTTTATCAGAAACAGCTACTTCACCATGCCTAGTATACTATGAAGCCCCATTCTTGCTTTAAAGTTGTGGAAGTACTCCTATCTTATATGAAATGTTTCATAATTATCATTTGTTGATGGATTATTCTTTTGGGGAACTCCACTTTTAGCTCAAGTTTTCACAAATTGTAGACTCAGGTTATAATCTGTCCCCTACCTTTAGTTTATCTTCACTATTAAAAGCAATTCTGTACAATCAACATTGTTGATTATGACTTAGAAATTGAAGTATCAACTTTAGCAATACTAGCTTCCTTATACAAATCTTCTCCCTAAAGTTTGGGAAGATGGTGCATTTTCACATGCTGTACATATTAGGGAGATTAGTCACCTAAGTGCCAGTCTCATATTGCCACACATTTTTCTTTTCAATTGTGATTGCTTTCCCTTCCCTTCCTTTCTTAGCTTCTTTTTTACTTTCTTGTGAGGCATTTGATAGCAGTAATTATAACAGTTTTATAAAGCACTAACCAAAATCACATCTGTAAACACACTCATCTGGTCTCAGACTGACATTTATGTACATTTCCATTATCCTTTGTTTATAACCACACAAGTGGCTGGCATCTGGATCATAACTCAAGACTTTGGTTGTAAGTTAAACCTAAAATCACAGTCAAAACCCAAAATTTTCTTATATTAAGCCAATAGTAACTCAAGTGTCCATAGTAAATAAAAAATCTTATTAGGTGTTACTTTATCTCTCAAATTCACCCTTCTCTATGGATGAGATGACACAGCTACTTGACCACACAATCCATCCTTAAACTTTACCTGTTGGACACTTTATATGTCACAGTGCAGACTTTTGTCATCTGCATTATGGCAGTAGCAGCGTAGCTGTGGGAGGTTTTCAAACCTTGGGTCCTACTTCAAATCTGAATTTTTGTTTTGCTTTGGTATATAACTAAATTCCTAATAACAATAGAATTATTCTACCTTCATTTGAAAATAGTTCTTCTTTCTTCAGAAATGCATCTTCACATTTGTCTTATAATCTTATTTTCATATCCAAATACTGTTCCAGTAATACTGATTCATTCAATCATTTATTCATTCAAAATTATGTCTTGAAGAAGTGAAATGTAAAATCAGAAAACACTGCTCACATATGTTGGGATTTGCAAAAATTATTTAAATGAGTCCATTATTTTTTTGTTTTAATACATGTGAGTCAAGGCAGCTAATCAGGGAGAGACATAGCACAAGAAAGTAGCATATGGCCACAAGATAGAATTAAAGTGGACAACCAGGAATATTTCATGTGCATTTATTATTTTAAAAACTTAGTTAAAATATAAAACTGGTTCAAGATACTAAAATATTTGTACTCAATACTTGTAAAGTGAAGTGTCAATTAGTAACAGAAAAGATAATTGCTTATAGGTTTTTCCTGACCTTGTAATTTATTTTATGTTTCTTATTTGTTTTGGTGGTGCTGACCTTCTTTGCTTTGTTAAATTTTTAAGGCATTGTGAAAGTATCTGATTTTAATTCTGTTAATTTTGCAACTTTGTGATTAACTTTAGTGGTGCATGAAGAGAAAAACAGACAGCCACAGTGGAGAGCCACTGATAGTGATTAAAAGTACCTGAATTTTGTTCTCCTACACTTCTTTTTATAAAAGGTCCTTTTCCCAGACCTGTAAAATTAGCAAGGTACCCCCCAAAACCTCCACAGGAACTTGCAGCAAAGTGACACATAATGATTGAAGTACTCAGTAGAAATGAATTTGTGAGAAAGTATATTAGAAACAGTAATATGTTTTTTTCTCATCAGAAATAAAAATTGCATGACATTCTATGCCCTTGTTGAAATATTGCGATTTAGTTTCAGTGACAGCTACATTTTACTGTCCTATAGCTTAGAAGAATTCAAAAGAGAACATTTGAAAATTGACATTCGCACATTGGATCATATCACTATAATCTCCCACTATAACTCAGGTCTAGATTTACTGTTGAGATTTAATCTGCAAAAAACCCTGATTTTCTGTTATTTGAGGAAAACAGAAATCTTTTTCATTACTAAAAGGAAAAATAAAACATTTGCCTGTCATTTCTCTATATTCAATATTTAAAGAATTGTGAAAATTTACGTATATTATAAAATACTTAGGTATATTAGTGCCTAGAAATAAATTTCACAGTGTTCACTCACAGGTGGAACAATCCTTCCTCATCCAGGCACTTGCCAATGAATGTCTAAGATTGCGGATAGTGTCAAAGTCTATACGCTGCTGCTTTTTTCATACACCTATGCGCTTATGTGAAAGTATAAGAGTAACAAAATATCTAATGATAAAATAAAACAATCATAAAATGTATTATTATACACGTCGTGAGTTCTCTCTCTCTCTCTCTCTCTCTCTCTCTCTCTCTCTCTCTCTCTCTCTCTCTCTCTTTGGGTTTTTCTTTTACCCTCTCACAAAATAGCTCACACTTCTGTACTCGCTCTTCTGGTGATGAAATAGTTAGATACCATGTGCGTATAAGAAGAGGGCATTGGGAAGCAGCACCGGGATGTAACTCTGATTTCCAGGACAGTTTCTAGTTGACCATGAGAAAGGTCGCGCATTTGCCAGGGATACACTGGACCAAGGGATGGTTCACGTTCTAGGGAAAGCAAGATTTCATAAGAGATGCAAACAGCTAAAACTTATGCATGCTTTTTATTTCTGGAATTTGCCATTTACTATGTTTATACCCAGTTTGACTGTTGGCTACACCAAAAAGTGCAGAAGGCAAAGCCACAGAAAAGAGTGGACTGTTGCATATGTTGAAAAGTGCAATGCACAAACATACAGTAAATTTTCAATAAAAATTGACAGCACTAATTTTTCTCTGATATGAATACTGACTTATGAGCTTGGAAGAAAGCTCAGCAATTTAAGTTCCTCCCTGACAAGCACAAGGACCTGAGTTTGATTCCCCAGTACCACATGCCATACCTGTCCAGGAATCCCTGGGAAGGGGGTTGCCAGCCACCTGAAACCAGGAGAAGTGGTACATGCTCATAATCCTAGTGCTGGGGAGGTGGAGACAGGAGGATCACTATGAGTTCAAGTTGTATATAGAGATCCTGTACCTAATAAATAAATAAATAAATAAATACATACATACATACATACATACATAAACATTGACTTCTTATAGCTTTGTTAAGTTGTAGACCATGATTGTCTGCTGTTCTTATAGGAGTTAAGAGTGAATTTAATCCTTTCTTTGAATAGGAAAAGTAGAAAACAAAATTTTAAAAAAAGAAACAGCTCAGACCACTGACATTAATACTCTAATTTTAAAATATTTGTAAAAATATTTCAAGAAGTTTTAAAATGTGAACCTAGATTTAAAGAAAATAAAGCTTCATTTAAGCTGCTGTAAAGCAAAGCACTTAACTGCTTGTGTAGTGTATTGACTTCTCCCTTTCCTCTACTCAAATCCCTCCTACAAATATACACTGAAAAGCTTTTCTCTATAATGACATGATTCATTTTAATAAGATTTGCTACAACTTGTAAGTAATTGTTAAGTAAAAATAAAATGGTGAGAATTTATATGTATGATTTTTTTCACTTGTTGAAATATGTTTGGCTGATATCAGATGAAAATATCTATCTTCACTTCTAACCTATTGTCTTTATTCTTAGTTTTCAATGTTAGGCTGACATCTGCGAATCTTCTCTTATCAGATTAAAATATCAAACTATTATTTGACTTGATTTCCTGCTTATTTATTGAGATCAGTCATGATCATATTCATAATTATGAAAGCCCCATTATAAAATAAATAACCTTTATCTATTTTATAACATCTAGTAATGGCATGGAATTGACAACCTTGAAAAGCATATGCATTGTGTTCATTGACAGTGTCACTAATTATTAGAATTTATTTTTGTGCTGATTTTGATAATGGTTGGATGCGTATTCAACTAGATAAGACAGAATTAAACTAATTATTAACATTTCTTGGCAGTCATTAAAAACCAATGCAAAAGTAAATTTATTATGAAAAGGAGAAAAACAGAAGATATATTTTTACCTTCATAGTGACATGATTACTAATGAGCTGTTTGCAGCTGCACCTAAAGATCATACTTTGAAGTGAAATAAATTAAACTCACAAGTGTAAATATCTCTGTTTCTCTGGTCTGAGAAACGGAACACGTAAATAAGGACCAAAATGTATAATAGATAATGTTAAATAGGCAGAAAACATTCACATGTGAGCGCCCCAAGGGAAAGAGCAGGGGAAAGGGAAAGAAAAGGAAAAAAGAAACTAGAAAATTTTTTTTAAATGGAAATTAAGCCTTGGAAGGAAGGAAGGGAAGAGCAGTAGGAAAGAGAGTAGGAGAGCAGACAAAATAAGAATCAAGATACATTATGTACAGGTAGAAATTCCATAGGATGAATGTAATCATTGTATAACTCTAATCTGTACCAATGAACTTAATTAACAGTAAAAACCAGTAGTCCATAATAGTATTGGGTCTTCCTCTTGACTGGCAGTGTCAGAAATTGTTGACCTGAGTCCCCTACAGCTCAAAATAACAGCATGGCTTTACTTCTTATACTTCATTTATATACTTTTCTGCTGAATGGTTAAGACCAAGATAAAGCAAGACCTATGCAACAACAGTTGTAGCTTTTGGGTCTGATAAGGTCAGTCAAATTCCCTTAGGATTTTTCCTGAGATCC
>NW_004524772.1:4292182-4294704 GCF_000260255.1 Octodon degus | reverse complement strand
ACTGTCCTACCAATTTGATTTGAAACTGTCTCATTGCTATTTGTCTCTCAATAAAATTATGGGAAAAAATAAGAAAAAAACAGTAAAAACCAGGATTTTACTATAAAATATATATGCTTACACATGCATGCTCTTTATAAATGTGGAAGAAAATAGCACCAGTTCTGTCCTGTTGAAAGAAGAAATTATCTATTTACTAATAACTTATACCTTTTTGTATTTTTCCTCTTTGAATCTTTACATTTTAAAAATACTCAACATAAAATCAAACTAATGCAGGACAAGTCTAGCTAATCATATAAACTTGGACACTATTACAGATACTTAGACGTCCTTAGTAATCTTTCAGGCAAATTTGTGTCAAGGGTCCTCTTCATGTTCTCCTGACAGTCTTATGTAGTTATATTTTCTCTCTCACTTTTTTCAGGAAAATGGCATTCCATTAAGAATTAATTTATCCAATGTTTGCCTTTAGAAAGTTTCCAGTTTCCTTCTTGTCTATAGGATAATTCTAATTACATACTCTCAGATATTTAAAACTCAACTTGGCATGTATGGAGTGAACTCTCTTCCATCACAATAAATGAGAAAAAAAATCATTAAATCAGTACATTTTTAAAAAAAAAAACCACCACAACCCACCTTGCACATTATATGACCACTGAGTCACCTGAGCCACTTCCCACTGAACTCTGGGTTAGACTCTGGGTCAGACACTCAAACCCGCCGGAGTAATAATCAAGTCCCATGTGTTTCTCCTTGTGTGTTTCAGTAGTACATTAATAGAACACCTTCACTTGTGAAGCTTAACAAAGATTCTCTCTTGCCGCACTTCTGATTCCTCTGTCTCCAGTCTCAACTGTTCTCCTTTACCTGTATCCTCCATTTTGGAATCAGCAGCCAGATGACCTGCTTGGAAATACATTTGACGGCACAGATGTCTTTCTGTATGTCCACGCCTTGTCTTGAGATTGAGGTCTAAAATTCCATCTAAATCTTACTTCTTTTATTTCCATCTTCATTGTTGCCAGGCACACTTCACCTTGAGTCCATGTCCCACATGAATTCAAACGCTTTCACCCATCCCCACATCTTCACTCAGCCTTTGTGACTAAAATATTTATCCTCATCCCTCCACTTAATCTAGGTCATGTCCAGCCTCCAATCAGATTCTAAATGAAATAGAATGTCCTACATGAATTTTCATATCCAGACAACTTAATTTACATGCTTACTGTATTTCACCCTTACTAGCTGTTGTCACATTTCTTAGCTCTGTTTAGTTGTTTATAATCTCTATTAGATTGCAACTTTATTAAAAGGATTCAGTGTCTCTTTTTGATTTTCTAGTATATTTCATAGCATTTGGCATAATAAATTTTTTAAATAGAAGACAACTATATCAAGACAAGGTCAAACAACACTGTACTAAGACAGTGGTGGCAAATCTATAACACCCGTGTCATAGCAGGCGTGCCAAGCACACTCTGTTGACAAATAGGCAAAGTCATTCATTCCAACCTCATTCTTGCAGCCAACATTCAGGTTGAATTGCAGTGTGGGCACTTTGCTATAGATAACTTGGTTTGGGGTTGCACTTTGGGTGCTTGATCTCTGAAAAATTCACCATCGCCTTACTAGGATGTGTGTTTATGAATATAGTGTGCATGAATACTTTTGGAGGTACAGGCAGATTGTTCAACTTTAGATAGACTCATCCAAAAATGTTATATTGTTTTGTCATAAAATATAAAACAAAACAGACAAAAATGAAGCCAGTATAACATACAATGAAGCAATACAAGTGTTTCAAACACATTAGTCCAGTGGACAGCAAATTTACCTGCTCCAGTAGAATAAGGAAGCTAGCAGAAGACCAAATCTTCCATCTAGCTTCTCTGAACAATAAAGCACATTTTTATAGTAGAAAAAAAATCTTGAATTTGTTCTTCTTTTTCAAGTAAAATCCTGAAAATATCTCAATAATCTAGTAAAAAATATTTTAAAGGTGTAGAGAATGGTTTTATATTAATCTATCCTTTGCTACCAAGGCCATTTTATTCATGAACCCACTGGGCAAAGGCACTGGTGAGTGAAGGAAAAGGTTAGATGTCACCCATAGACTGCATCATGCTATCCTCTTAATTATTGAATTCCTTTTCTTTTTCTTTTAAAAAGACGAACTGCCTGGCAAGCAGAGATCCTGAGTTTAATTCCTGGTACGAAACAAGAGGAAAAAGTGGAAATAAATATAATTTTCAAAATGAGCTATTAAAACTGTAACAATAATTAATACATTGCATATTGTTCTATTGATAATAGTTACTCAGAATACAAAACGTAGGCATGAAATATTGTTTAAAAATATTAAGCAAGGGGACATCCTGCTCAGGCCCCACTTTGGTCCCTCTCTCAGGCAGGAGCTTTCTTTATCTCAATAAATATATTCTGCTCATAAAAAATATTAAGCAAAAACATTTCTTTTCAATGAACTAAGAGAGATTAGCTACATAGCTATCATA
>NW_004524772.1:4282938-4292082 GCF_000260255.1 Octodon degus | reverse complement strand
AGTATTTGTTTCTATTCTTTTCCTTCCTTTCCTCTTTCCTCATCATGGTTCTGATTTCGTTTTGTTTTGTTTTGTTTTGTTTTTGAACAGTTTCTCCACAATTTATAATAACTATTGTAAAATTTGGATCTTATTTACTCATTCATTTTCTCACGTTACTGAGATAATACAATTTGCTGTCTGTGGAAGCCTGAGAGAATGTTTTCTCTCCATGTGACTCTCCTTAGGCACATTCTACATTGCTGATCACTTTCCTCTGTGGCCCCATATACATATGCTGTATATGCCTAAGATGTTTGATATTCAGACAGATAGGGAGGTAGGTAGGTAGCTCAACTACCTACATTGAAGGTTAATAATATGAATCTTCTATTCTGGAGGTTAACAACCTAAATTTACAGACCAAAAATTAGAGAAAAAAGAAGGGCTACAAGGACAGCCAACATTTTGGCCCTAGCCTTTCAAGGTCAGTGAAGACTCAGGACATAGGAGAACCTGTACTGTAACATCATGAAATTCAGTTACATACCAGATTTTCTGATAAAGATTATAGGACCATAGAGGAAAATAATCCATTATGTAGAGTGTGTCTAAGGAGAGTCACATGGACAGAAAAAATTTTCTCCAGCTTTCACAGAGAGCAAATCGGTCAAGCAATGGCCGTGACTCATCCACATGGCTAACACTGACAAAGGATCTACAAAGTGCAATACAGGGTTGTAGGTTAAATCTGGAGGGTATTTGACTGACCTCAGATATAAAAGTTACATTTCTTGTTATATAGGTCTTGCTTTATCTTAGTCTTAACCATCCAGCAGAAAAGTATAAAAGCAAAGTATAAAAAATAAAGCCATATTAATATGCTGAGCTATACAAGGCTCAAGTCAACAACTTCTGACATTGCCAGTCCTATGGATAACCCACTATTATTATGAACTACTGGACTATATTGGAATATGTTGCCGAATTCACATACCTACAATATTTAAATGACAATGGAATGCTATTTATTCTCAATAAAATATTTTTTTAAAAAAGAACCAACATAGTGAAAATTGCCCTCTAATCAAAACTGCTATACATATTTAATGTAATCCCAATAAAATACAATTATCATACCTCATGGGGCTAGACCCAATGTTTCCTAATTTTATTTGGAACCAGAAATTGGCTGTAGCTCATGAATTAGTATTACCTACCCATGTTTTCTACCAGAAAAAAAATGCAGGACCAGGTTCACTACCCTAAGTTACAACCACAGTAACTATTTCCCTTCATCACAGTCTTTTATAAATGTTCTTGAGGAATTGTAGCATTCTATCTCTTTAATTACAGGTGGTATCTGCAAAGTGTGTAGAACCATGTGTAAACCAGTTCTTTGCTTTACCTGCTTCTGTCAGCTGATAATATGGCACACCCCATGAGATCACAGTGCATGTAAGACAGTATAGTAAGAGACTGAACCATGGGCATTTGGGCAACTTCTTCATATAAATTACTTGTTCCCTCTAATAGGTCCTTTGTTATGCGTTGTAATCCAAAAAGACATTTTTATTTTCCTCAGGAGCTCAACAAAATTGAATGGTACTCTGTGATAATAATCTAACTAGATTCAAGGATTATGCATTTTTGTTTCTTGAAAACACATAAAATAATCTTGCTGATTATTTTAGTTTCATAAAACAATTGTCAAACACTTTTATAATAATATGAAAATTAGGAATGCATTTTATTATTCCTCTAATGATTCTGGTTTATTTAAACTATTTTCAAATTCTGACAGGTACAAATGTTCAGTACAAAGATACTGCACTTGGTTTTTGCAAAGTTTTGTTCACAAGAAGCCACGATCCAATGATATGGAGATGTACAAGGGGAGGTGGCCCATAAGTCAAGCACACAAACGGTTTATTATTATTCAAACTTCATTCGTCGAAACAGAACCACTAAGATAGCTGTGAGAAGTGGGAGCTTTAGAAATGGGAGCTTGCCCAAGTGTGAGTGAAACAAGAAAATGCTCGTAGGTGAGCATAGGAGTATCAAAACGTGGCAAACCACAATGGCTTCCCCAGCAGGGATCATTCAAGAGCCCGCCGTCAAAGCCTGTAAGCTAAGTTTCTGATTGCCTGCACTCCATTTGTAGAGGTCTTTTTTAATAGCTTAATGTATTTTATTTATTTATTTATTTATTTGTTGCGGTACCAGGGATTGAACTCAGGATGCTGCGCTTGCCAGGCAAGTGCTTATTCTACTGAGCCATCTCCCCAGCCCGATGTATTTTAATAGCTAGCTTACAGGAACAGCACAGAAAGACAGACAACATTAAAAACATGTACTAGCATGTAAGATAACTCAGTTACCAAAGTATAGTGACGGGATGGAATCCACTCTATGATAAAAATGCTACAAACACCACGTAGTCGCTGTCTGTCAATAAGAAATTTACTTGTTTAAAAAAAAGTCCAAATGTTGGTGTTTTCCAGAAAAAATTAATAGATTTTTATTTATACTTGTTATAAAGTTGAAGTGCTGAAACGTGTTCACTGAAACATTTTTGACTTGCATTAATGCTTTATATTCCACAAGAAGATAAAAATTCACACACAAATGAAAATGGAAGAACTGACAATACCTGATTTCTGTCCCCTGTTTTCCACTCATAACCATCCATGTCAAACTTGTAACAATTATGCCAAAAGATATCCAATTAACACGTCACATAGGTAGAGAATGTGCTTAAGAGTCCACTACGGTGGGAAACATTTCATTCTCAATTTTTTTTCTCTTCTTCCTGTTGTTGGTAATTTTCTTTCTTTCTTTTTTTTTTCCTGTATTTTAGGGAAGGGTCTACAGGGCGTTCAGGGTCTTGCTACTAGATTTGGCTCATAGTGATTCTCCTGTTTACAGCCTCCCAAATCCTGGGATTACAGGCATACACCACCACGCCCAGTCTCAAAAGATGTCTCAGCATGTGCCGGGGATAGGGCCAGCACAGCAGGCCCAAGGATGGAACTCCTCAGGCCCCTGTGCCAGCTGTGTCCACAAAGCCCTCCTCTGGGGCTGGGGAGATAGCTCAGTGGTCTAAGCACCTGCCTGGCAAGCACAAGGACCCAGATTTGATCCCCAGTACCATATTCTGTGCCAGCCACTGAAACCGAGCATGGTGGTATGTGCCGTATTCCCAGTGCTGAGGACGCTGAAAACAGGAGGATCACTAGGAAGCTGAGCTGCATAGTAAGACTCTGTACCAAATAAATAAATCTTTAAAAAATTCACTCAAAGCCCTCCTCCCTTAAGATTCAGGTGCCAGCTACTTTGTCCCAGCAAGAAAAAAATTCATCAATACAATATTCATGTTTGGGTCAGTGCTAATCTAGAGCCTGTGGGGAAGAAGATGTGGGATACAGAGCTGTAAAAGCAAACTTGTTGTCATAAGTAATGCGAAAAATTGGATAATTGGAATATAACAATCTTTGAGCTTAGCATCTTTAGCAAGAAGGATCGTTAAGAACCACTTACAGTGGACTTGTTTGCAAAGCAACTAAGTAAAACTGTGTTCTAGTGAGAAGTTTCCTTATTTATATAGTTGAATGAATCGAAATTTTGCCATTAAATCTTAGCATCAAAAATTGGATAAATCTCATTCCCTCTCAAAAGTAAACAGAAATGAAGATACAGCTTTCATTATCATAGAACAAAATTTAATTTCATCATGAGATGATCACTTCTATAAATAAGGGTTATAGTAATGTCTTTATATTATGCATATGCTAGTATTTTGTATAGAATATAGGCAATGCATTGCCATTTCATTAATTTATTAATCCTGCTATTGTTTTCCTTACTCAATAAATATTAAACACTCATTTTTCAAATATTGACAGTGGGTATAACAATGAATACAAAAGCAAAGTTTCTTCACAAATGCAAACTGCATTCCACTGGAGAGGCAAAATGGTGACAAAGCACAATAGCTGTCTGCTATAGTCGTATACAAGAGCTAAACAAGATAGAACACCAGCAATATTAATGTATAACATAATAAAAGCATGTTTCTCAGATGCGACACCTGAGAGAACAGCCGAGGAAAGTGAGTGTGCGCTGCTCAACTAACTAGCAGAATGAGCAGCAAGCAGTAAAGCCTTAGAGTCAGGAATGCTCCTGTTTCCTTTAAAACGTATAAGGACTGCTGGTGTGGCCCAGTGCTGAGATGAACAGGGAAGAGGAGTGTGATGACACTGAGAGAGACGTCGCAGACAGAAGGTGCAGGTTTGGGGGATGATGGTAGAGAACACAGAGCATCTTCAACACACATCCAATTTTCTCAAGTTTTATTTTAAAAGGATTACCTGGGCTAGGGAGATAGCTCAGTAGAATAACTGCTTGCCTGGCAAGCGTAAGGTCCTGGGTTCGATCCCTGGTACCACACACACACACAAAAGGATTAGCCTATCAAAGCAATGGAGAATATAACAATCTTTGAGCTTAGCATCTTTAGCAAGAAGGATCGTTAAGAACCACTTACACTGGACTTGTTTGCAAAGCAACTAAGTAAAACTGTGTTCTAGTGAGAAGCTTCCTTATTTATATAGTTGAATGAATCCAAATTTTGCCATTAAATCTTAGGATCAAGTATTCTGAGTTCAATTTATCTTTAAAGACTACAATTTCAGATTTGTATATAGATATCAAAAAAGTCTAAAGTTTTAAGACTCAGTGGCCTATTTAATGGCATTTTTTCCTTTATTTTAATTAAGATCTGACTGACAGGATTAAAGGTAACACTACAATAAAACATGATTAAAGTTTTTGTGCATCCGTCACCCTCAATACTAGCTGCGTGAATATTTCCTGTATGTAATGAATGTTTTCATCAAGTAACTGATTCTTGGACCACATGAAACAATTTTCACCTTTCCGCAGAGCCAATTGTTCAACCTAAAATCTATCTTCACCCCTATGGTATTTAAAATGTGTTGTAACTGATGAAAATAGAAACAGCTGAAGTGATTGTTGATTCAGATGTAATTATACTAAGCTGAACTGCACAAAGTTATCATCAATTCTGGACCATCACATTATTTTAATTTAATTTCTATAGTTTACGCTTTGCTGGTGTGTTTAATTGCACAGACGTTGGCCAGAGGTATAAATTAAACAGCTGTGTTTTTTACTTGAGATCACTGAGTTAATAAAATTTTGAGTTTCTGGAATATCTTGAGAGATTATAGTAATTTAAACTATTTTTCATTTTATATAATCATTTTTAAATACATTACTTTGAACTTTAAAAAGTAATTTGTAGCAAGGCTACCAGGCTCAAAAGAAAGTAAGCAATGCCTGTAATATTCACAGTGCTCCTGATGAGCTGTATTGTGACCTACTCATTTAGAAAGTATACACAGAATTCACTAACCACCCACCTCATTGAGGCTGAAACAGTAGCACAACAGTCCATCAAGCTCCAAGCCTTACACCATCTATCTGAAAATTAAACTAGTAGATAGGAAACAAAAGTAAAGCAAAAATTGTCACAATGTGATAGCATTAATATATCTTATCATTGTTGCATATCAAATTACTCTTTTTAAGGCTATAAAATGTACTGTGAAGAGAAATTTTCAGCAAAGTATAGTGAGCCAATAGATTAAGTCTGCCTTTGAAGATACCAATCCCCAAAGCCCTACTTAAACTTCCAAATATACGCTGTCCCAAAAGTTCTTGCAAGCACATCCATACAATACAAAAAAGGCAAAGCAGATGCTAATTCATAATTCAAAACGTTGGTGACTACTTAAAGTCTGAAACACTTTATAGTAACAGGAACATTGCCAAGAATGATAAGTATAAACTTTTATAATTTTTATTCATTTTAATGAGAAAAAAAGATAAAATAGCAATGAAACAGTTTCAAAACAGGTTAGTAGGAGGTTTACAATAATTTTTATGTTGAACCTTGTTATATTCATAGTAGTTATACAGAGGGCAAGATGCAGACATAATATCTTGTCTAAACAATATTAGCACAAACTTTTATTCTCAGTGAACTAAGAAAGTAGCTGTATATCTATCCTCTCTTGTGTATACATATGTATTTTTATTTTCTTTCCCTTTTTCCACAACAAAACTGTCTTTTATTTACACTTTTGTGAAGTTAGTAATGCATGACACTAGGTTGCTTAGCAACTGATAGCAAACCTTAACCGCACAGGATGTTCATCTCAGGAGTGATGTAACTTTTTTGCTTTAGGCACTGGGTCAAGTCCCACCTACATATATCTGATTGATTTCCTAGATTCATGGCTCCCAATATATCCCCTTTTTCCATGTTGCTTTTTCAGAGATGAATGTTTCACTGCAGTTACAGAAGCTGTATTTGGAGAATTTTTTAAAGAACCTTTTCATACTTGAAAGCAGGCTAAAGATTGTAGGTACTTGAATTCAGCAAAATAACCCAAGATAGTCCAATAGTGCATAATAGTAGTGGGTTATCAGAAGAATTGGCAATTGTCAGATGTTGTTGACTTCAACTTTTAACAGCTCAGCATATTAATATGGCATTACTTTTTATACGTCATAGTTTTACTTTTCTCCTGGATGGCTCAGACGAAGTTAAGGCAAGATTTATACAACTAAAAATGTAACTTTTGTATTAGTCAAATCCCCTCAGGATTTTTGCTGGAACTATGTACAGCACCTTGTAGATCTTTCATCAGTGTCAGTCATCCAGATGAGTCATGTCCATTGCTTGACCAATTTGCTGTCTGTGAAACCTGGGGAGAAAGTTTTCTCTCTAGGTGATTCTCATTAGGCACACTACGCATTGTTGATCCATAATCTCCTTGATCAGAAAATTTGGGACTCCACTGTGTTATAGGATGTCACAGCACAGGTTCTCTTATGTCCTGTGTCCTTACTGACTTTGAAAGGCTAAGGCCAAAATTCTGGCTATGCTTGTGGCCCCTCTATTTCTCTAATTTTTGTTCTGCAAGCTTTAGTTGTTAAACATCCAGAAAAGAAGCATAATGATGTTATTACCCTGCAATAACATCAGAGGCGGTTGATCTGAACATCACTATCTGTCTGAATATCAGATGCCTTAGACATAACATGGGACTGCTATTTCCAGCAACCATGGATATTCTAAAATTTAAATACAATGTGAAAAAAATTATACATTTTTACACAAGGATAAGCATATTGAAGTGAGGAGAAACATTTTGGGTATTTTGAATGGAATTAATGCATGTCATTTACTGTAATCAATTTTTATAAATTAAATATTCACTCCATTTATCATACTTCATATCATATGAAGCATATGCATTTACCTTTTTAGAAAATGTAAGTTAAATTCAAAACATAAATATAAAAAATTAAGCTCAATTAATTAAAATGTTTGAACTGGAATTTGTATTTCTGAAACACAATAAAATAATCACAAACATACAATCATGTGCACGCACAGACAAACAATCCAGGCTAGCTGCAGAATAGCTATAGTTTAATCTTCTGATTCTAATCTTGTATTTTTAATCTATTATCTTCAAAGTAACTATAGATGAAATTACAAGAGAAATTATCACTCGGGCAAATCACACAGTGAATGAATACACAAATGAATGCTTTGTTGTCATTAATATGCAAAGACCTTTTGAAATTAACAAGAACATCAAAGCCCCCAAAGTAAAGTGGGCAGCAGACAAGAACAGACAGGAGGTAGGAAAAGACAGAATTTTATCAATGTACACATGTAAACCCCTAGTAAGATAAAAATCATTGACTACAGGCATTATTCATCTTAAAGTTCTTTTTTCCCCTTCTAAACCAGACTGTTTTTCTACATGTTAGCCTTTTAATCTGGCTTCCATTTGTCCATTTGCATATTACAACTTCCCCAGAGCAGAGGTGTAATGGATATATGACCAAGCAAATATGCACTATTGTTCCAGTTGGTTCTCTTTTGCTGACAATTTCCAGACATGATAGGTGTACTTTGTTGGAGAGTAACACCATTTCTCCATCTGATAACCTGTTCCTCTGGATCTCGAAGTGTCTAGCATATTTCACATTTCATCCTGGAAGTACAGGGAGAGGGTTTCATGAGTAACATTTCTCCATCTGTCTGCCTTCTTCTGAGAGAAGTTGCCCAGAAAACACAATATTGAGCCCTCTTCTTTGGGGAAGGGCTGTGCCTGTGCAGCACACTGGGATGCATCAGCTTTGCTCTAGGCAAACCTGCAGAAACACAGGCACCACGCACTGATACCCAAACACACACTGACCGCACAATGGCCATGAAACTTGTTGCACACCCTGGACCTGCTTCTTAATGAGTTCATGGAAAGTTTGACTGTGTTCCCCAAAGAACCAAACACACATAAGGCCCTCTTAAACAGATGAGCCCTGTTTCAAAATCTAGGCCATTATTTTACAATACACAGTATTGTTGGATCCTAAATTTGCACCTTTGCTTCTTTTTCAAATATAATCAGTGAAAATTTCACCAGGAAATATTTTCTGTGAAATTTTAAGCCTGTGTTAAAGTTAATATACTATACTGCTCTTGGATATGCAAATGTTCATATATTCTACTGTCTTTATGTTTTAGTGTGCTTTTTTCAATTTTTCAAAACAGATATGCATGTTAACCAACATAAATCAAATTAATTTCACATAGAAATCTTTATACATGAATATATTCGTATGGAAAGCATATCTTAGTCAAATCAAATAGAGAAGTTAATATAAAGAATTATAGAAAAGGAAGCACATCAAGTGCAATTTAACATAATTGGGACTGATTTTAAATCACTTTTATTTCAAAGGTGGATTTAATCTCTAAGAACTTGTTTTCTATTAAATTAAGATCCCTTTGAATTTCTCTTCTTTATCTTTACCTTTTGTTATTTTAATCCACTCAGATGAATTTCTGTTGATCAAAATTTCATCATCTTTTGCTTTGATTATGGATCATGACAATTTGTACCACTTTTTCACACCTCCTTTTAAAGAACTTCAATATCAGAGCATAATAAATATGCTAATATATGTTACAGGAGGAAACTACCAGGATGGAGATTAGAAATTGTTCTATGGTGGACAAGAATACAGTTTTTTTTTTTTTGTTTTTGTTTTTTTTTT
>NW_004524772.1:4269873-4275543 GCF_000260255.1 Octodon degus | reverse complement strand
GAAGCAGTACTCTCTCGGGGTGCATCCCTCAAGAGAACGATTAAAGCCTTTCTGCCTCACGCATCTGTTGAGTGCTTTCCTGCTGGACGGGAGGGTGCCCGACAATTATCTTGTTAAATTTTTTTCCTGATAAAACCTCTAACAGTAGATTCTATTAACTTATAATGGTGAGAATAAAAATCATTGCTATTCACCTTAGAAATACAATCATTTGGGCTGGGAGATACCTCAGCGGTCTAAGCAACTGCTTGGCAAGCACAAGGACCAGGGTTCATTTCTGGACTAGCATGCCATGCCAACCTAGAAACCCTGGCTTACTTGCCAGTCACAAAACCGGGCACGCCTGTAATCCCAATGCTGAGGAGCCTGAGATAGGAAGATCAGTATGAGTCTGAACACCCTAGTGAGATCCTGTAAAAAACAAACGAACAAATAAATAGATAAATAAGTAAACATTTTTTAAAGAAGAAAAGAAATACAATAATTTACTTCAGCACTGATTCTAGGATTTGGCACTGGACAAAATGTAAGAATTTGGAAATGGTTATCTAATCTGATTGTGTTTGAAACTAGCAAAGACTTTAATAATATCATGTGTTAATATTTCATGGCACAGTGAAAAAAAAGCTATGGTCTTAATTGTGGTCACTTGGAAGGGAGTGTATATTAAAATATGTTTTGGTGATTTGATAATCTCTATTTACCGTTTTTGTAGATGTCAAAAAACCCAGGGCTTTATTTTGGTAGGTTCTGCTAACAGGACTAGACATTTGAAAGTTATTTTAAGAGCTCAAATGCTCAAATTATTATTTCAATGAATATCAGATAGGAAAAAAGTTTTGGGACCTACTTAAAATTATTTCCATCATTTAGCAACAGGGCCATTTGGCAACAGAGAACCTGATGTCATTACTGAGTCACAGCCTAAGAAAAAGGAACAACCAAAGTAGAACTCACTTCATACTCATGCTCATTCCAGAGGTGGTCACAGATGGCAGCAGGAAGGTACTAGCACAGGTCCTACCTGTTGAGAGAACAGAGAAACGCATACAAAATTAGCATGCATGAGGATTCAGACCACCAATAAAAGACAAAGGAAAGAAACTGATTTAGTTCATTTCCCACTGTAAAGTAGGTTTATGATGGTTAAACAAATGATAGATAGATAGATGGATAGATAGATAGATAGACAGACAGACAGACAGACAGACAGACAGATAGATAGATGATAGATAGCTGAGTGAATCTACTCAGTTATCATAGAAATTTTCTTTATTTCTTTCTTTTTTTTTTTTTTTTTTGAGGGATACCAGGAATCAAACTCAAAATGTTGCATTTTCCAAGCAATCACTCAGCTGTTGAACTATATTCCCTGGGCCAGCCAATTTCCTAAAAAGCTGCAACATGGATGTTCCACAGGTATAATTATTAGCTGATCCTTTAGCATACTGCACTCTTACTCTGATACCAAAATTGTCGTTGATAGCAGGACATTAATGTTTTAACAAAATTATGATTGGATTTTAGTGTTGACGATCAATAATGAATGAGCTGGAAAGGATAAATTTAAAGAAACAGAATATTTTTCTTCACACACAAATACAATCAATACTAATATGGCCCAGTCAAGAAGCAATAGCACTTGTTATTTATCAATCTTCTTTAAGTTTGCCTTTGCCAGACACAATTTTAATGTTATCAGAGAATTTGACATGTTGGTTAGAACAACAACAAAACCAGCAGACAAGTTGATTCCTGAATTAGTCATTTGGAAATGTACTTAATTGTGAAGACTAATTTAGTCGAAAAGATCTTTGAGAATGTCCTGTGCAATTAAGGTCAGTTGTAGTCCTCCTTCCAAGATATTAATTTTTCATTGGCATAAATCAGTTACTGTGTACAATCATGCTGGTGGTACTGCAAGTCATATCAGTAAATGAAATAGTAATTCTCCATGTCCTCAAAATTTACTTCATGTTGCTCTTTAGTATTGATCATGTAGAAGTAGGATCCTCCATTCTTCATTTCCTTCTCCATCTCCTGCCAGTAATGACACACTATTTTTCACAGCTCTCTATCTTTGAATTTTGAAGACTCTTTAGTAAAATCTTGGACTAGATCAATAGATTTCACCAGCAATTCCCAGATTTAACTACAGAAATAATTATAAAATTCACACACAAAAAATTATACTGAACTAATCTTCTACAAGCTAAAAAAACAAGACAATATTAACAAAAGAATTAGCTTAGCAAGGGTATTGACAGCCACATTACCCAAATCTTGAGAGCATGTTTGTAGATAGTTTTATCCACTTCTGAAAACAAACAACTTTTTGTGACATTCTTCTTTTAAGTCTTGCAATGCACACAAAAAATAAACTTGAATTACAGTCATTTAGACATTGTACCTAAACAGATGTAGAAGAATTTTCAGTAATTATAGCTCTTTCAGTTAAACAAATTTATTTTTTATTTTAAATGATATAATCTTTAAAAAACAATCTAAGTGATTAACTGGTTTCTTTGAACTATTCTTCAGCAAAGCAACATTGAGGAGTTTGCAGGGACATTACTGCTAATGCGTTATGCCAACATAGATGTGCTTTGAGTGTGTCTCTTTTACTCACTTCAGATATTAGCCTGCATTAGGGTAAATGAATTTTTAATACCACAACATATGTGCTATTAAAAATTCACATATGTGTTGTGTGTGTACATGTAAACACGTTGCAAGTAAGACACGCATGCATGTATATGATGTATTTTCCTGAATGCTTCTCTTATTCTTCCCTCAAATCACCGCAGTCATGTCCTTTCAAACTGGATTTATTTCCCCCAACATTTTTCTGTGTTCCATGGATCACTTCTTTCACATCTCTGATAGATCGCTACTTTACTTTCAGTTTCTTTTCTTGATAACTTTATCTAAATAGAAGCCAGGGCCTAAAGAATTAAACTTGTTTAGTTCACAGAAAAGGCGACTTTGAATTTTCTTTCTCAGGTTATATCCCCTTGTTTTGTATAATTTCATTATTCTTGAAACTGTCCTCTAAATGTTTTCCAGTTTGTCCATAGACCTTATTTTTTTTTGCCCATCTAAAACTGTAACACTAAGCACATTTTATCTCCTTTATTCTACTAGCTACCTGTCTGTTAAAGTGCTTTAAAACTGTATTATCATGTTTGGCAACCAGCTATTACAACTAACTCACAGTGAGGTTTTTGAAATATAAGTACTTCAATCATATGGAATAATATTGAACCATTATTCCTTTATAGATTCCATGGATGTTTCTTAAATTATAACACTAAACTCTGTACTAATACATATAAAAATGTTATCTTTGGGTCATCATTTCCAAATTATTGATTTACTCCTAGAATTTCATTGTTTTATCCAGTGTGCCTATCTTGGATTTTCACAGATGACTCTGTCTCAGAAATGTTCAAAATTCCCAAATTACAATAAACATTTTATTAACTTACATGGATTTTAATTTCTTTTCTTCCCAGAGGTATAGTAAAACATTGTTGAAACAGGCAATCCTGAGAGTACAAGGATATGTTAGAGGACTACAGAACAGCAAAACCAGGCTTCATGATTCAAGGAAACAAAATCATGATGCAACTTCTTCTGAGTAAACTCAGTAACAACTTTCTGAATCATTCTGATCAAAGTTGGGTTTCACTCAATCTGACTCAGTTTCATTTCCTTGATCTTAAGACTGCAACATTGCTCTTAATTCATGCTCTCAGTGATATTCACTTTATACTTTCCAAGGCTCACACAGACTCTCGTTGCTCCCAACACAACTTATGTGGCAATAAAACTCAAATTTAAGACCCCAAACAGCTAATTCTTATTAAGCAATATGTTCTTAAATATTGAATAGCAAAAGCATTTGTCCGTCCTTACGTAAATGAAAATTTGTCCTATTTTGCAAAATTACCTGTCTTTAACATTCTCTAGAGAAAATAAATCTTGATCATAATTTATCTTCATACCCATTACAATGATCTATGCCCACAAAATTAGAATGTACAGAGGACCCTATAACCTTACATATAAGTTCTATCATAAATTTGTTGAGTAGTCATATTTAATATATGCATGAGTCACTAGCCTCTAATAATCACAAGGACAGGACTACCATCTGTTGTTCACTGTTGAAGCTCAAAATCAGTCAACATTTTCTTCTTTAAAAACTTGATAATTGACTCGATGTTAACATTAAACTCCAATCAAGTTAGTGAAACAATGGACTAATTCTATCATTACCATCATAACAAACTGGAAAGAGGGATTTCTGTTTAATAACAACAATTTTAAGGTATTAAAAATGGTGAACACATACACACAAAGAAAAAAGGTGTTTATAAGTTCTTGCCAATCAGCATTTACGTTGTTAAGGTCTCAGAACTGTTTCGTCATATCCTTTGTTGTATATCTGAGTGTCATGAAGGTTTACACATGGCACTATTGGTGTTGAAAGCAAATTTGCTTTTACACTGCAGAGAATAACTGCATGGTGTAACTGCTCAGATGACAAAAAGGACACATCAATGAGAATGAGGTTGCTGAGTCCTCACTTTCAATAGCAAGAATGCCATATTTTCTTGCATAAGAAAGTAAAGATTCTCAGTAATGTCAAGCATCTGCTTTCTTATTTTCTTAGTGGCCCATGTTGTAGTCAGGGACAAGATTTAACACAGGACAAATCTTTATAGGATTATTTTATGATATTCAACCGAAGAGTTAAATGGAACAGAGTAGAGATCTGTCCACACACTAAGAATCCAACTGATGGTCTGGATCCCACAGCAATGTTCTGCATGAGTCCATCTGAAAATGTAGAGCCCATGGCAATGTCCTCCATGAGACCAGCTAGAGGCCTGGAGCCCAGGACAATGTCTCCTGCAAGTCTGTGTCAAGGAATTGCACTGGAAAGGGCCAACAGTCAGTGGTGAAGCTATAAAGTCTGCACCAAATGGGATGAAGGATCACAGGGATCTTCACTGGAGCCAGGAAGCAACTCTTAAAGAAAGAACTAAAGCCCCTAAAGTGAACCACAACCATTCTGTGACAATGAGGTCCTGAGCTCCTCCAATGATAAAAGCAGAAGAGTTTAAATCAGGATGACCAGCGCGAATCACTTCTTCAGGAGATTCAACAGCACCATCTCTTTCTCTGCAGTCCTTTTTATGCTGTCAACAGTCCTCTGGTGGTCTGTCCACATCCAGCAACATGCCCCTTCAGTTCAACTGGGAGTTGCAAGTTGACCATTAGCTAATCCACCATACTCCATTTGTGAAATCAGAGGCAATCATAAATTATCAATTAGCAGGGGCCGGGGAGATGGCTCAGTAGAATAAGTGCTTCACTGGCAAGCGCAAGGGCCTGAGTTCAATCCCCGTTCTGAAAAAAAAAAAAAAATTATCAGTTATCAGTCAGAAGCACAGTATATGGTATGATGTGCATGAAGTATATATCAGTCAGCTATATATTTTATATATAAACACATAATGTAATATTTATATACTATACATATTTACATATTTACACATCTAAATATATACTCATATAAAGAGATTTAACATTAGAAATTAGGCCACAGGGCTGGGGAGATGACTCAGTGGAGAAAATGCTTGCCAGGCAAGCACAAGGGCC
>NW_004524772.1:4268124-4269773 GCF_000260255.1 Octodon degus | reverse complement strand
CAGCTGGCTGGCATGTGGTGCTGGGAGATCGAACCGCGGTCCCTGTGCTTTAGCCAAGCTTGTTCCAAGTAGGTGCCTTAGACCACTGAGCCATCTCTCCAGCCCAAGAATACAGTTTTTAAAGAATATGTTAGAAATATCGAAGGAGAAAATAAGCCTAAATTTTTTTCCAGGAATTTCAGAGTCATTAACAGAAATTTATATTTCATTCAACAGCTATTTATTCAGTAATTTTATGGAATATCTCCTATGTCATAAATGTTTAGTGCACCGCTACATATGTTTAAAGGTGGACACATGTTTTAAAGGTTCAGGATGCTGAAACCTTTAAAAATAAACTACTACAGTGAAAATTTGTTATCATTCTGATGGATTGCAATATGGAGTGATTTGGAGTTGTCCGGAAACATCTATCTGAAGAATCAGTAGAAACACTTTTGGGGATGGGGAGATAGCTTGGCAGCCTAAGCACCTGCCTGGCAAGCACAAGGACCCAAGTTTGATCTCTGGTACCTCGTGTCGTACCAGCTCTGATGCCAGCCATGGTGGTGCACAACCAGGCTGAGGCAGGATCACTACTGCGTCCAAACAGTGTTGCAAGACCCTGCACCAAACAAACAAATAAACAAATACAAATAAATAAAATATATTGAGAAAATGACCTCTAAGGTGAATTTTAAGATAAATTTGACTTATACAAACAGTGGGGTGGACCCAAAGAAATACCATAATAAAAATACTGCATTTATGTAATCATTATTCTTTCATTTTCTGTGATGTAACAATAATTCATTATAATCTGTTGTTTTCCATATTTCTTATTGATTTGGTGATGTCTTATTGACATGTGGAAGATGTGAGTACAGTGATCAAATACATTTGGACTGCAAAGTCAAAACCTGCAACTTAATCTCAGCTCTGTTGTGTGTATTCACTATGAATTTAGACAAGCGCTTCTATTTCTTCATCCATAAAATAGGATAAATAATGCTATGAAGAGCACTGAGAAGATATAACGTACACATGAATAGACAGATGTGGAATGCATAAAATGAATTTATGCATAAGTGCCTTTTGTTATATCATCATTCATTATTTTTTTAATTTTATAGTATATCTATCAATAACAGTATTCAAAAGCTACAAAACCTTCTTTGTTATTTCAATGGTTCCTTCTACTATGATTCTAACTTTCTTATTATGAAAATATTTTCTATATTCCCAAATAATTTTAGCTTTCAAACATGTTATTTAGGTCCTGTCAACTTGAAGCCTTTGTGCAAGATTATGAGTTCTAAGTAAGCCATGTCAGGAAACCAGAAGGTAGGAAACACTATAGTTGCTGGGATACACAGCAGATGCAACAATGCACGTGTGAAGTTAACACTCACGGTAATTTCCTCTGAATAGAGGCAATTATTAGCAACATGGGTTGCTTAAGCATCTAGTTATGTGCCATGTTCTATGAAATGTTCCTCAACACTTACTATTATCTGTAGAGAGCCACAGTCTCGGTCACTGGCTGGGGCCTGCTGCCTCCTCCGGAGCCTGCGCTAAATTGCCCCTCCCATCGAGTATGCCAAGATGGCGCTCGTTTCCTGTTTCCGCGTTCACTATACGCCCACTTATAATGATGTAAGACACCTTCC
>NW_004524772.1:4267464-4268024 GCF_000260255.1 Octodon degus | reverse complement strand
AAAAAAAAAAAAAAAAAAAAAAAGAGGGAGAGAGAGAAAGAGAGAGAGAGAAAAAAAAATTAGGCCACAGTTACATGTTTTGCCCTGCAAGATTTCATTCTTGCTTTAGTCCTATCCTTTCTACCTGCCTGCTCCTCCCTTTTGGAATGAGAATGCCACTTTTGCACAGTAGCAGAATTGCAACCAATGAGGTTTATCTGAGATGCAATTATCGTTAAAAGGATGAGACTGTTTGCACTGTGCTGTTATATAGGGAAAGTGTTTATTTTTCTTTTTGAATTTTACAGAGACTGACAACTAAGAGTTTGATTTGAGTGACAGACGTATTTTGTATAATGAGATGAACGTGAGTTTTTAGAGGTCAGAGGCAGCCATGGTTTAACTCTAAGCTGTCCTCCAAAAACCTCATGTGTTCAAGGGTGTGGTTTTTGCAAGGTGATTTGATCATAAGAATCCCATAACTGACCGACCCTTGAGAGGTGGCACCTGCTTGGAGGGAGGCCCCTCAGATTCTTGGAGAGAGGTCCCTCAGGTGCTTGGAGGGAGGTCCCTCAGGTGCT
>NW_004524772.1:4252390-4266334 GCF_000260255.1 Octodon degus | reverse complement strand
TTTTCTATTTTGCTTTAAAACTTTACTGCATTGAATTCTTTGATTTTTAATTTTATTTATTTATTTACTATGTACCAGGGATTGAAATCAGGACCTTGCACTTGTCAAGCAAACACTTGTTCCACTAAGCTATCTCCCTGGCCCAATTTTTAATTTTAATCAATTATTTTCTTTTAACTTTAATACATTATTTGGAATATTTTCTCAAAAGAATTTCAAAAATATAAATAAAATTATTTGCTCTTATATGTAATGTGCTCACTTTAGTAGCATGTACGTGTTTAGTTGAATGTCACTTTCTTAAAAAATTACAATCAAATTTTAAGATACTGAATGAGAAATTAGTTATGGTTATCAGAAAAATGAGAATTATGGCAATAAATTTTAGAATAGTATAAAACTATGAAAATAAATGCTTAAAGAGAAAAAATCTAGAAGAAAACACAAAGTAGCACATTCTTCAAATATGCAAAACTAATACACTTAAAAATTGGAATTAAAGTGAATAGATACCTATAAAGTATAATATGAAAAACTCATGGAGAGAAAATTTCATGTATTTATTAATTGAATATCTAATTTTTGCCAACACCATGAGAGTACAGGCAAATCTCCATGTGTCTGAGTCCCAAGCCTATGTGTGTTGTGCAGTCCAAACAGCACCAAATTTTCCATCAGAGCTGTCTGCAGGCCTAATTTAGTTGTCAGACAAGCCACTCCAGAGACTTAACATCAAAATCAGACAGCCTAAGAGGGATAAAGAGGAAGATAAAGTGAAAAGAACTCTTGATTGTAACAAAGAGATTTAATCCCAGACAGAGGAAATTTCTCAGGAAAACTCCTAATGATAGCACTAATATTGTTCATGTTTCCGTAAGTCACTGTATGTTACAAAAGCTAACCCGATCTTGGAGTCATGTCCAATTAGCTACATTTTGGAGAACAGATTAGGTTAATTTTGATTAAATGTAAAGATATATGCATTCTTTTAAAGGCATGCAGGCTTGATAGATAGGATTTGAAATGACAAAAACTGTGATAACTTCACAAAGAAGGCCAAGTTTTTCCTTTAGGAGTATAATTCCACCAACAATCAGGACAAGTCAACAAAGTGAGATTCTGAATAAGACCAAGAATGTTATTAAAACATAAGAACCTGCCTGGGTAAAATGGAAAAAGAAGAAAGCTTTACTTTCAAATGGGCAAATGTGAAGAAAACAATTGATCTAGGTCACAGGGTGGATTGAACATGTCCCCTCCAAAATGTAGAAGGTACACTATATAACACCTTGATTTTGAATTTTATAGACTGCAGAACTGAGAAATGTCTTCCTCTTCTTTATGAATTATTTAGTCTTAGCTATTTTACCAAAGCAGCACAAGTTATAATAGCCTATATTTTGTGCATCTATGGAGTGACACAGAATTCTTTACTTCAAATAGGAATTCTAAGGAAGGCCCATATAAGGAAGCATGAGAATCCTCTGGGTGTTGGCTGGCCCTAGAATTTTTCCACTGTTGCTCAACTTTAGTCAAACTGTATGCCATTCTCAGACATGCTATCTAGTCTTTATATCATTTCTCTTCCACTCAGTGGCAGAGTGGATTGCATGGTGGCTTGGTGGCTTTCCCAAGATTCCCAGCTCTCTATTTCTCTCCCATGAGCATTTTCTCTAATACATTTTGTACAAGTTTGATCATGACACAGCATTACTTTTGTAAATGACCAATACAAACACAAAGACAGATACAGTACATGAATAATGTCTTCATTAATTTTCTTGCTGCTGAGACAAAATACTCAACACTTAAATAAGGAAAGATTTACTTCAGCTCAATTTTTAAAGTTTTCTGTTGATAGGTGGCTGGTATCAAGGCAGGGCAGCCTGGAAGATGGGCAAAACAGAGAAGAAACAGTCTATGGCATGGCAAGCAGAAGGAAAAAAGCAGCAGCCACTGAGTCAGCCTTCTCTTTTCATCCCACCCAAGTACAAGTCTTTTGATTAGTACCACTCACCCAGGGTGGGTCCCCTGTCTTCACTAAGTCAAGAACTGTGTTAACTCTAACCAGTGGAATTAATTAGTACTATACACCTTTGATCCCAATATTACATGCCTCAGGCTCATCCAGTTCTGAAAACCCCCACCGGTGAGTAATAAAAGTTTTTTTGGGGGGAGATCTAGGTACAAGTCACAAAAGGTATTAATGAGCAATTTTAAGAGAAGAATTGACATGAAATAGTAGTGATTTCATTGAACTACAGAAAAGAAAGACTCAAGTACTGCTGCATGTGAAAATGGTGGTCACATTAGTTCAAGTTTCAAACATAAAGAATAAGGTTGATAATGGAAAATACTAAATTTAATTTTGGCACTTAGCTAATATGAGATTTAATAAATATTCTGGGGCAAGATACCTATAGATTGCTACAAGTGTTGGGCACTCTTGAGATGTGGAAAAAAGACAAGGATGCATGTTTGTAGTTCCTACTTATGAAAGGTACCATTGGAAATAATTTTGGTAATGTGATGTTAGCCTACCATAGTTGTGTGCATGGTGACAGAAGTATAAAAGCCTTGGATAAGAGATGAGAAGTTATTTATTCATAGAAATTTCAGTATACATGTTATTACCAATTATGTCATTGCCATAACCACAGTTAATTATAGGGTCACAAAAATAGAGCCAGGTGACATGTGCACACGTGTTGGGTCACAACATGAATGAAGAGTCCTATGCTTATTAATATAACATTTAAAAAATGTAGGAAAATATTTATCTTTCACTCCAAGGGGCAAGACCTAACATTGGCCTTAGAATGCTATTTACTATTCAAATATCTTAGAAAATACAATCTGAAGAGTAATATTTAATGAATTGTTCTGAAAGTGTGATGAAATATACGAAATACAGTTAAAAGCATATTTTAATCTAAAACACTAATGACCATAGAAAAGTAATCAAATTCCTTTGAGATACTAGAATGACAGTTAAGACAATTGTCATTTCCACCTTGGATTAGATTAGAAATAGTGTCTATATATGTGCACGCATGTGTGTGTAGCTGTGCCTGTGTTTATAGTGCGTGTGTATGTGTTTGTGTGTGTCTGTGTGTGTGTGTGTTAGCTTGTTTTGCATAGACAGGTATTTCTTTTCTGTGGATACTGTGTCAGTTTTCCATCACTGTGACAAAATTCTGGGGAAAGAAAGAAACACTTTATAGTGGCTCAAGGTTTCAGAGATTTCAGTCCATGGTTTCCTGCCCCAGTGGTTTTGAGCCGAGGGTGAGGCAGACCATGGTGGAAGTAAGGGAGGAGGAAGGCTGCTCATGTCATGGTGGAAAGAAAATGAAGGGAAGGAGGAGGAGATGAAGGCAAGGAGGACAAAGAGGGAGACAAACAAGAAGAAGTATGAGAAGGAGAAGAACAGGAGATAAAGAAGGAAAGAAGAGACCGTGAGAGAGAGAGAGAGAGAGTTCAGGGACACAGGGTCAGCTTTAAGGACATGGCCCCTTCCTCAAGTTGGCCCCACTTCCTAAAGTTTTCCACCAATTTCCAATAACTTGCAAAGTTATTAACCCTTGAAGGGATTATTCCACCCACCAGGTCAAGCACTCATGAGGCAGAGTTGTACAAGGGCCCCACCTCTGACTACTGCTGCACTGGGGAGGAAGTGTTTGCAATGTGAGCTTTTCAGGGACATTTATGATCCAAGCACAGCTGATGTGAGTATAACAACTTTGTAACTCAGAAAACATACAATGAATACAATTCCTGCTAGTACTGGGAGGCAGATTTCTGAAATCAGAGTGCCAGCAGGCTCCAGTGGACAGTCCTCTCATGCGTCACAGCTTCTAGTGACTCCAGGCTTTCCTCAGCTTGGATTTCCGAATATTCAGTGTTGCCCTCCATTGTTGCTTCATGTTTTCCTTTGTGTAACTTCATGTAACTTCATATCTTTCTCTTCCTTTCAAGGCACTTGGATTTTGTTTTTCTCCTAATCTGGGATAGATCTTTTAGGATTTTTACCTTAATTAAACCTACAAAAATTATTTTCTCAGTAGGATCATGTTCTTAGCTTTGGGAAGAGCCTACTACCACAGTGGGGAGGAAGGAAGCCCACTCAGCCCAATAGAGAACAGCAAAGCAAAACCAACCTTTTATGCTATTACAAACTGAATATTCAAAGAAAATGTCAAAAGTGAGCATTAAGCCTACACTTTTTTTCCATTTATTATAAATATCAGTTTCTGAATTTTCCATTTTTCTCTTCTTCTTCATTTTTTAAATCTCAGGGTCTCACTATGCAGCTTGGCCTTGTAGTGGTCCTTCTGTCTCAGCCTCCCCGGGGCTGGGATGACAGGCCTGTGCCCCATGCTGGTTTCAGTAATCAGGTTCAGGGCCAGCTCGGCCTGTGGTACCCGGAATCAAAATTATGTCTTTGCATTTGTCAGGTAGGCGTTTGTGTCACCAAGCCATCTCCCCAAGCTACTTGTTTATATTTTTAAATTTTCTGCTAGACTATTAAACTTTACTTATCTTACCTCTTTTAAACACTTAGTCTTAAATTTTATTTATTTATGGGTACCTGTAAGTAGACTTATCTATCAATTTTTGTATTATATTTTAATTATTAAAAATTTTTTGGGGCCAGGGAGATGGCTCAGTGGAATAAGCGCTTCCCTGGCAAGTGCAAGGGCCTGAATTCAATCCCGGTTCCACAAAAAAAAAAAAAAAAATTAAAGTTCTGGGCCAGGGAGACAGGTGAACAACATAAGCACTTGCCTGCCTTGCACGTGCAGGGTCCCCAGTTCAATCCTGGATACCATAAAAAATTTAAATTTCTGGCATCTTTACACACTTTAATGCACAGAAGGCCCTGTACCAATCACAGATTTTATGCCCTAATTTTCTCTAATTTCTTTCAAGTTTTAAAATTCTGATCTCTTTAATTCATTTAGAGTTAAGTTTGGTATCTAGTATGCAGGAAAAATTGAGCAACTGGAATTATAGCAACAGGAGACCACGAAAAAGTACATATAGGTGACAGCTGAGCTCCTGGATTATCTCTACCTATCCCTAAAATACATTTAATACTCCCTTTGTTAGACCACTCTCTCTGCTTCATCACTCCTATTATTCACCCACAGCCTGTCCACTCTCTCTACAGCTGAGAAGTTGATCTGCTACCGTACTCCAGTTTCCCACTTCTGCTTTCTCTTCAACAAGAGTGTCTCAAAGATTGACATGAGCTTCTCCTCTGTTTTTGATAAAATGTTTTGGCTTTTAGTTTTCCCTCTTAGAAAAATTTGGACAGTGGAGTCATTTATAACTTAAGGGATGAGATGAGATGATTTGTACCTTAATGAAAATAAAGTTAAAATAAATAAAATGGCTAGAGACAGGTACAAGAGTCATAATCAGACTGTTACTTTAATCCAGGAAAACAATGCAATATAAACTAAAATTATATTGGGCATCATTAATTCTAGAAATATTTTGAAAATGAGGTCAATAAGGTTTGTTAAAGAAATGATGCAGATGGGAAGAAAAAAAATTCTCCGCCAATTACCACCATTTAGATTTGAACTTTCAGAAAGATGAATTCGTCTTAAACAGATGGTGATACTTCATGAGGATAAGGAGGGAAGACCTGACTCTGGAAGGGATCCTATAAAGCTTGGATGTCGTCTTAGTTACTTGCCTCTCATTACTGAGACAAAGTACGGAAAGGGGTTTTATTAGCTCACAGTTAGTGGAGGTTTCAGTCCACAATCGGCCATTTCCAAGGCAGGGAGGCACACGGAGGAAGGACCATAGTTCACGGTGGTGGAAGACAACAAAAGGAACAAGTGAAAGAGGAGACTTTCCACCCCTTGTGTTGTGTGCAGGCTAGTCACCCAAGGGTGGATGTAGCACTCACACTGTTAATCCTCACCAGACCAATGCGAAACAATTAGTAGAGATTTGCTAATCTTACATCTTTAGCCCCAGTATCACACACTCTAGATTAAGTCACCTCTGAAAAAGCCCTATGACCACCCAAGACTTTGGGGGAACATGTAAACACAAATCACAACAGATGACAAACCTTCATTGGAGTAGAAGCTTTGAATGAAGAGAAAATTTTACACATCAGACAAAGATCTGAAATCTGAGGAGAATCTAGTAGTAAAATTATACACTGCAGGTGCCAGAAAAGCTAATATTCTAGAAATGAAGAGCAAGTTTTGGAGAGGAAGGGGAGAGAAAGAGGGACAAGCACAAGTACATTTTATTTCAAACTTCCTCCTATGATGCCTAACCCACTGCTGTGACAGTAGTTCTATTCTCATTATGATCCCTGGCACCTTAAAGCTCCCACCATTGAACACTACTAGGTAAGACATAATATATTCAGATTTAAAGAAAAATATTTTGCATAAAATCATCCTCTAGGGAAGTGAGGGGGTAAATGCCTCAGGGTAACGCAGAACGCTGCCCAAGTATCACGAAGCGTCGGCTTACATTGAGAAACTAGCATTTCTAAGTGAAACTAATCAGTAGGATAATGTTTTCCTCCAGGATATAACTTAGTTCTGTGAAAGCAGATAAAATTGTATGACTGGGGTTATATTTTTGCCATATTCATGTATTAGAGCAAGAGAAGAAGTGGACATTTATAAGGAAAGGAATATAGTGATTGTCTGTGGACTCCTAATCTGAGTAAGGAGGTGAATAAGCAGAGGCGAGTCTACCATGAAACTCCTGGAGTCTTGCCCACAGCTTTCCCTGCTGGGTGTGTCCCCTTCCCCAGCTCTGTGCAGGACTGCAGCCATGCGTTACTAGCAGGACTGATATTTTCTTCAAAAGAGTATTTAAACCACAGCGCCTCACTCCCCTCCCTTCTGCTGCTCCCTGTCATGACTCTTGGTGCCATTCAACATAGAACTGAAGCTATTCAACACAGGCAGGAAAATGAGCTGAGAATATGCCACTTGCATTAGGGTTAAACAGATATGGATATGTAGTTTGCCAAAGAGAGGTATCTAAATTATACAGGTTTCAATAATGTGTAAAATTTGACTCAACATTCAGAATTATTTAAGAAAAAGAATGTTGGATCATAAAGTCAGAGGAGTTTGGTGGACCAAGGTGAGTTGTCCAGTATTTTAGTCTATATTCCCATTAAAACTGAAATGCTCTTCTGTTTCTTATATTAAAAAAAGAATCTTTTTAACTTTTAAAGTGTATTATCAACAGGGAAGCAGAAGATTCATGAAATGATTATTCTCCTCATTGCAGCAAATATACAGTTCTCTGAAGCAGCATGTCCATTACTCATTCTATTCACATGTATCCCCTTTTCCACTGCATAGCAGAGATATAAAAATAAAGACACACAAAAGAAATGCTTGTGAGGATTTTTCTTTTTTTTTTTGGCAACAAATGAACAGAATTAGAAGAAAAATGTTCTCTTTCTGCACATTTCCTTTGAGCATTATGAAGGCAACACTATGGTCTTAATGCTGCCTTTGAGGTCTTAGGGCGTTAGAGAGACGAGAATCAAGGTTTAATGGCATTTTAATTAAAAGATAAATTATACACACACACACACACACACACACACACACACACACATAGATCAGATTTGAACTGAATTTCAAAGCTGAGGATTTATTTTCTTTCCTCAAAGCAGGCGCAGGGACTGGGGTTCATTCCCTGAACCACATGCTGTGTTGGCCCCACCCCTGGGTGGGCTGAGCTGGTCACCAAGACCAGGCCTGGTGACACATGCCTGTAATTTCAGCTCTGAGAAAGCTGAATAAGAAAGATTACTACAAGTCTGGGCTGCATAGTGACTGACACCCTATAGCAAATACATTAAAAAAAAAAGGCTACCACAGAAGACAACATACACAAAAGGAAGTACAAAATAGGTTTAAAAAGTAGAGGGAGTTGAACAATTATATAGAAAAATCAGTTAATTCTTTTTTTAAAGGTGGTTTGTGTGTGTGTGTGTGTGTGTGTGTGTGTGTGTGTAGGATCCCACTGTACAGCTCAAACTCATAGTCATCCTTCTCATTTCTGCCTCCCTACTGAGGGGATTACAGGCATGTGCCACCACGCCTGGACTCCATTGCCAGTGCAGAGCACCTGGGGGTGGTACTGAGGAGGCATGCAGTGCCAGGAATTGAATCCTGGGTACCTAAGCAAGCTCTTAGTCCACCGAAATATACTGCTAACCTTTAAAAATTCAAGATTAATTACATTAACTTCAAATATGTTTGCATTATATTTTGCTTTTTAAAAATTCTTTAAATTAGGCTTTTATTTTCTGATTTTCATTTGACTTCATTATATTTTGCTTTTAAGATTGCCAGTTTCTTTGTGATTTTTGTTGTTGTTGTTGTTGTATCTAAACATTCTATTTATTGACATCATTGTGTTAGGGATATATTGGAATGTCGAAGGATAAGTGTATCAGGGCTGGCAAGATAACCCAGCAGACTAAACACCTCCTTAGGCAAGCACAGGGACCGGGGTTCGATTCCCTGTACTGCATGCCCTGCCAGCCCCGCGCCAGGGCACCCACACGTGGTGGCGTACTAAGCCCAGCGGTGCGGATGCTGAAAACAGGAGGATCACTAAGGGTCCAAGCTGTGTAGTGAAACCCTGTCCCAAGCACATAAATTTAAAAAAAAAATTATATCAGAAAATTTTTGGTTAGTTCAGAACTATTCACAACCTGGGGAGATGGCTCAGTGGAATAAGCACTTCCCTGGCAAGCGCAAGGGCCTGAGTTCAATCCCTGGTTCCGAAAAAAAAAAAAAAAAAAAAAAATTAAAAAAAAAGAACTATTCACAACCTGACAATTTATTTAAATTATTACAAAAGCAAGAAACTTGTGTGATTATATTAAGGTTTTCCATGTAGTGGGAAAAAAATGAAATTATATTATGTCCTCTATGGGAGCCCAGCTCTCAGAGGGCAAGCTATGTTTACTTTTGTAATTATGATTTTAACTAAACAATATAACTTTTATGCCATTGTATGAGTAGTTTTCTCTTCAGCGTAGTCACTTTCAGAGAGTAAGTACGGATTACAACAAAGTTTCTCATTATCAATTTATTTTCTGGAATTTCCATTAAAATTTCTTTTACCAATAGTAGCTATTAATAAGAATATTATCACTTATAAAATTCTGCATTAAGTATACTCTCATTTTATTTCAGTTAACCACTTCGCCATACCTTCGCAACAAAACAAAAAATAAATGGATGTTACAAGTTTTTGAAAGGCTTTGATTTATAGAGGTTTAGAGAAAAACTAATGAAGTGTACAGTTACGTCCATAAGCTCCTTCCGCAGGCCTGCGCCTCCCGGTCAGGAACTCCCCACCAGAAGGTGCGTTCTTTGCGATCCACGGACGCGCCACGGCATTCACGCCCTCAAAGCCCGTCGCGTGGATCAGGCCACGCTCCTGGTGTTTTCCAGCAGGCGGCCTGGGGCAGCTGTGTGACGGCGCCATCCGGCAGCTTTAGCGGCGTGCAAGCCCTGCTGAGCCGCCATCCTGTTCCTGCTCCCACCCCCTCATTTGGTCCCCTTTTCATGGATGAGCAACGTTGTGCATAAAGAGATTCATAAATTGCTCAAGATCGGGGACCGGGGGATAGCTCAGCGGCATAAGGGCCTGCCTTGCAAGCACAAGTCCTGGTACTAAATATAATAAACTATAAATAAATAGAGAAATAAATAAATTGCTCAAGATCATGTATCATATGTAAGTAATGAAGACTTTTAAAGCAAATTCATTACACACAAAAGCATTACAGTGTGTCACCTCTCATCTAATGTGGATATTAAATTTACATTTTATTATGCCTTGGCTCTAGTGAGTACACTTAACATTCTAAGCAATAAAAATATTTAAGCTATGCATAAAGAAAATTGCTCTGATCAAGTTTGAAAATTTTGTCAAAAGTTAAATCTGTTTTTTTTGTCAGTTAATCTTAAATTTTGTCTTAACAGCTGGGAAACTCACTGTATTGAAAATTCCAAAAGAAAAATCAAATTAAGTACAGTTACAATACTTGTCAAAATTATTTTTTTAAAAGAAAAAAGTTAGCAAAACAATTTGTAGGGGATGTCAGATCTTTTGTTTTATATGATAAATTAAGTGGACAATAAAAATTTAAATTAAAAAAGATTTATCCAACTGATGAAAAACACTTCCTTGTATCCCCTGTATGCCTTACAGGCCCTGCCCCCGGGGCGTGCTGAGAAGATGAAGGAGACTGGGCATGGTGGCGCACCCTTGTAATCCCAGCTGGGAAGCTGAAAGCAGGAGGATCACTATGAGTACAAGCTTGTAGTACAAGCCCTGTAGACCCTGTACTAATTAAATTTTTTTTAAAAAAGAAAACGAAAACAGTCCATTGAATAAAAAGTGTTTGTCTAAATTAAAAAAACCAGTGTTGAGCCTGGGATACAGCACAATGGCGCAAGTGCTTGCTGGCAAGCACAAGGTCATGTTTTGATTTTTGGTACCAAAATATTTTTTTTTTTTAGAAACCCTATATTGTTGTAAGCAGACCTTCATTTATTGAGTGTACAAACATAGATGTAGTAAGTTCCTGTCAGTACAACATTATAATAAGTATTGTGTTCTGTTCTACCCTGACTCTTTAAAGAATCATATCTGAATTTGATCTGCAATCAGATCAGAAGGCATGGAATTCTTTCAGAGAATAAAAGTGGTTTTTCATAGTAGTATCGATGTTAAAATAATGGTATCAATATTTAAATAGTTATATCAATGATAGTCAATAAATCATTCAAATTTGCAACAAAAGCTACATTATTCTCAAAGAAAATTTACTAGAAAGATGATTGCATATTAAAAAGTTCTTGTAAACAGAGTTTATTTCAAATATAACTCTCATTTCAACCTAAATATATGCACGTCTTAGAACAAGAAAATTATGCAATTATTATTATTATTATTATTTTTGTGTGTGTGTGTGTTTGTGTGTGTGTGTGTATTTTAGGGAAGGGTCTACAGGGTGTTCAGGGTCTCACTATTACATTGCACTTGTAGGGATCTGCCTGTTTGCAGCCTCCCAAGAGCTGGGATTACAGGCACATGCCACCACGCTCAGTCTCAGTTGCCATTTCATCGCACCCCAGGGCGGGGCCAGTTAAGCAGGCCCAAGGATGGAATCCCTGGCCTCTGGGCCTACTTGCAGGCACACTAATCTGCTGAGCTATTTGGCCGGCCCTATTCAATTACTTCTAGTGCAAGTTGATTTGTTATTGAACTTACTATATATGAGTTGCTCTACTAAGGGCTACAGTGATTAACTTTCTGCATCTTAAAAAATACAGCAGATATTGACTTCTATTTTCTAAGTGCTTCTTAAAAGCTATGTGTGAATAGATCACAGCCTTTTTTAATATATATATATATTTAGTATAGGATCTATAGGGTCTCACTACAGAGATTGGACTTGTAGTGATCCTCCTGTTTTTCAGCCTTACAAGCACTGGAATTACAGTGTGCCCAATTACTACCGTGCCCAGTCTAGATCATCATTTTAGCAACCCCTCCAGGGGCGGGGCAGGCACGGAATGCCAGCGATCAAACCCCGGTTACTGCCTCTGCCTAAGCAGGGATTTTAATCCCCTGAGATATTTGCCTGGCCCTACCTAGGCTCTTATGAAGAAAGGCCAAACCATGTGTTCCTCTAGCTGCTGGAGGTGCTGTGTGCTGGAGCCTCCTGCCCTGAGTTGTTTTGCTCTGACTTTGATCTGCTATCCAGGCTGCCTCACTTAAATTAATCACCCCATAGAGAAGAGTCCCCACTTGTGGAATGATTGATGCCCTGGAGTAACTGTTTAGCTCTATCTCCTCATCTGTTATCTTCCCCAGGTTCATTGTAACCCCAGAACCTTCTCTTGGGTTAGCTAAAAATTATATTACAATGACTTCATTTTAATTTATTTTCAACCATGTGTCCTCACTTCTCCAATAGTGTGCTTCCTTTCAACAATACCCAACAAACTTCTCCAGGCAAAGCTTTATGAGCAAGTCTGTCTATAAGTGGTCTGGCAAGGAAATTTCTATCTGACTAATGAAGAAACAAAAGCACCACACAAATAGCAAATGATAAAGCTAAGATTGTCAGAAAATCTGACTCCAATGCCTGTGCTTTTAATGGTTATCTTATTTCACCTGCTCCATTAATGGGATTTTGCTATTTTAAACATAAGTAAAGGAAGCCCAACTATTGCATTGTATTATTGAAGGAAAAAGTAACAGTGAAACCATATAGCTCAGTCTTTTATTTCATACATGCAAGAAAGATTTGCCTTAAAAATAATAAATATACCTCACACTCTTATAATATGACCACATACTTTCTTCTGAAATTTACACTTTGTGGATCTATGAGACTTACACATTTTGTTTATATCTCTGATATGCAGCTTTTATTGTTGCAACAAAATACCTGAGAATAAAGATGAAAGACGAAATCATTTATTTGGTCCTGTTTTCAGCAATTTCTATCTGATTTGTTGGTTTAGTTGTTTCTGGGCATGTGGCAAGGTGGAACCTCGGTGGTGAGGGGCATGGCAGAGAAAAGCCACTCGTCTTACAGTGCACAGGGACTAGACGAGGAGTGCTGAAGGCCCGAGAGAGGGGCTGCAGATAAAGTGGAGCCTTCAAAGCCACGTCCCCTGAGAGTCTCTTCATCTCAGTAGGCTCACTCCCTAGTCAGCGTACTCAGATAATGCATGCATGAATGGATGAGTCCACTCGATGAAACAAGAACATTCCTGCTCCAGTTGCTTCCCCAAAGCCATCAATTGTAAGCAAGCCTTTAATAGCACCAGCGTTCTTGGGACCATTTTGAATAGAAACCCTAACAATCTGGAGTACAGGTGGTACATGTGTAGCAGCCATGGTTTGTAATAAAGAATGGTATCATGTTCTTTATGTTAAGCCATGCATTTAAGCTCTTCTTAATCAAGCACAAAGTATTATCTAATTTGAATGTCCAAAATGTTGTACTGGTGAATGTTTTTTCTTATCTTCACAAATCCTCCTGCTGTTATAGGCAGGGCGTTTTCAGAGGTGACTGAATCTAGATTGTGCGATGCTGAGATTGATTCATGGCATGATGCTGAGATCAAGGGCGCTAGGATTAAGGGTGGGTGCTTAATAAATCACCCACTTCCCCAGTGACTGGTTTGGCACCACCTACATCCTGCATCCTGGATACAATATAAGGGGCAGAAAGATGCTGGTAAAGTCACTTTTTTTTTTTTAACCAGGAATTGAACTCAGGGCCTTGTGCTTGCCAGGCAAGCACTTATTCTACCAAGCTATCTCCCTGGTTGCTTTGTTCCCCTGTGGGTGCCATATACTGTTCTTTGGGATGCCCTTCTGCTGAACCACTCAGTCTCCTAACTAGGCAACAATGGACTGAAACCTCTACAAACTATGAGTTAAACAAACCTTTCCCCTCTTTAAATTTGTTTTTCACGTACTTTGTCTCGGCAATAAAAGAAAAGTGAGTAAAACAAAATTTGGTATCAGAGAAGTCAGAACATTGTTATGACTGTACGTGACTATGTAGTTCAGGAGCCTTTGGGAGTGGGTTATGGGAAGAGTTTGAAAAGGTTCAGAGATGACCATTGAAAAAGTAGAGCTGGAGCACCTAGGTGGTGCTTGGTTAGAGATTATTCTGGTCAAAGCTCAGAGGATCGAATTCCTGATTGAAATTCTGCTGCTAAATAATAGTTCAAAAGGTTTTGCAGGGAAAGATTGTGTTGGTTGTTAGGATGCAGACAATATGTGTTATGGCTTGGTAGAAAACTACCTGCATTTTGCTCACATCCAGAGACTGCAGGAGAGTAAAACTAAAGGCGTCAGTCTAAATCCTCTTGCAGAAGATTTATC
>NW_004524772.1:4244378-4252035 GCF_000260255.1 Octodon degus | reverse complement strand
AGAAAGAAAGAAAGAAAGAAAGAAAGAAAGAAAGAAAGAAAGAAAGAAAGAAAGTCTGTTTTCAGAAGAGAGCACCAAGGCACCATGTTTCAGATCTGTAGAGGCCTAGGGAAGCTGTTCTTCAGGATTTGTTTTACAGGCACTCAACTCCTACAGCCAAGAGAGAAGGAAGCCTGACTACTCCTCCACCTGGTAGCATGCTTTGGTGTCATCTTCATGGTGCTACATTTAGGCACATGCAGAGAAAAGGAGTTGTTGGATGAGGAAGGTCTACACCTAGATTTCAGAAGTCCCGGCAGATGAGTCAGTAGGCCTCGGAGAGTGCAGTGTGTGAAGCTATGAATATGAAGACGAAAGTGCAGTGGAGAAGCCAGGAATGTGCACCATCCAAGGAAAGGTTCAAGAAGTAAAAAATTTTGCTAAATTCACACACTTACAATATTTGGGTGACAGTGGAATACCCTTCTCTGACCAAACTAAACAATAAAAGGGGATACTAATGAACTACTTTGTATCTGTCTATTCAAAATAGTTAGGAAAGATATACAGCTACTTTGTCTAAATTCAGTGAATGGAAAGATTTGTTCTAATAGTGTTTGTGGACAGGATATCATGTCTGTATTTTGTACTATGAATAACCACTAGGAAGATAATAATATGCAATATATTGATTATTGAAACTGTCCTAATTGGTTTTGAAATTGTCTCATTGCTATTTGTTTTTCAATAAAATTATTAAAAAATGAAATATCTAATACATATTGAAAAAAAAAACACAAAGAAATCCAGCCAAAGGAAGACTACATGGAAGTGCAGCCACCAGAAGTGTCCTTGGGATGGAGCCATCCAAACCTTTTGGAATTTACAATCTGCCACAGATTCCCAAGGATGATAGAAGTACAACTGTGGGATTTAGTGTTTTCCCTGATGGATTTAACACTGTTTCCTTCCCTTTCCTTGCTATCCCCATTTGTAACTTTTGTGCCATTGAACTTGGGAGGTATTTGACTTACTTCCTTTGCATTTATACAGAGTCTTGAAGCTAAAAGCCTGTCTTACATTTCAGAAGAGACTTTGATCTCAGACTTGTCAGTAATGCTGAAACTGTTAGGACTTTGTCAATTCTTGGTGATAGAGTACATGTCTTTTCCATTAAGAGATATGTATTAGTCTTTGGGAGAATATGAGTGGAATGTCACGGTTTTTGTGTACATGTCTACCCAAAGTCTCATGCAGCCATAAGTTGGTTTTTTCGAGGGCACTGGATATAGCGTGTGCCATGCTAAATTGATTCATGCTACAGTGCTAGCATGAAGGATGCTAGGATTAAGAGGGTGTGTACTTCTTCCCCTAAGTAATCTGGATGTGATATAAGGAACAGAAAGAGTTGTGGTGATCTCTTGTTGCTTTGTTATCTTCTGTCCACTAGGAATGGTTTCTGCTCTGTGATGCTGGCCTTCCAGTTCACTTTGATTTTTAAACAGCTGATGATGGACTTAAACCTCTACCTATTGTGTACTAAACAATTTCCTTACTTGCCAGTATTGAGTAAGGAGCAAAAAAGTAGCTAAGAGAACAAGAACGGACAACAAAATGCAATACACAAATTTCTGTAGAACATTTAGTAAGTCCTAAATAAAGAAGTGCTTTTCATAGAAGTTCTTGTCTTTCATTGTAATATTATTGGATAAGTATAATTAAAATCATTTTTCCAATCCTGAAAACCTATCCACAAAAGTAGTTGAGACAGAAAATATTTGAATTTTTAACAAACATTGAACCAGGCTGTATTGTATATTATAGTCTGTAGAAGTCATTTTCCTAGTGCTGGAAGAAAAGATTTAACAACTGGAACGTAAATAAGAGGTCAATTTTGTTTCAGAGATTTAGGGAGTTTAATCCACAGTTGGCTGGCTCGAAGGATCCAGAAAGCAGACAAAAAATACAGGATGCAGGGACAAAAAACACCCTTCCAGGTCATGCCTCCATTGGCATACCTCCTCCACCTACACCCTACCTCCTAAGACCACTTTTAGCTATGAATGCATCAATGGACCAACTGCTGCTGAATATAAGTCCCCCAATGAATGAATTGCTTTCCAAATGCTCCAACTCTGAACCCATGAGATTTTGCATTTTAGACATAAACATTACACAGGAAATCATCTAAGAGTTTGTAAAGATAGACACTTGACATTTATATATATGTAAGAAGGTACAGTCTTATATACACTGTAGTTTGAAGATCAACACTAGTGCTCTCAAGAAGAGTTGACAGCATGTTTTGATATATACATGCTTCTCTCATCATGAATGACCATCTGAATGAGATTACTAGCTCTATACCAAGAGAATCAAACTTCTCATATCTTTATGAAGGGAGTTAGTTTTATAACTTGAATTATAAAACTAATAATTTGGTGTCCCTGAAGGTAGGTTCTTGCCCTCCCAGACAAACTCAGAGCTAAGTATGAATTCCTCTTTAATGTTTGTATTTCAAGGTCCTGGCTCATGGATCTTTAAGAAAGACAAATCTGGGTCAAAAAGCTGACAAAACGGTAGTTTTCAAAGAGACAAAAAAAAAAAATGCTCACAATTTCAAGTCATCAAAAACAAATGCTCTAATATAAATAAATTTTTTCAGGAGACATATTAAACCTTTTGAAAAATGTTGAATTGTCTTTATAATAGCAAAAATTAGAGAGCATCAGCCTAATGAAATTCAGAAGACCCAATAGCATTTCTATCTGCATTCAGGTCTCTCCTCCCTGCCTGTGAACAAGCAAGTTATGGTGGTATTAAGCGTACTTTGATGCTTCTAAATACTGTGCTGAAACATATTCATTCTTTCAAAGAGTGTCACTAAATCTGAAACAACCTATTTTATATACAAAAAGGTAAGAAAACAAATGGAAAAATCTATAGGATAGTGTGAAGGATATGAATTATACCAAGGAAAATTAAAGAAAGAACTAAAGACATTAGACATTTTAAATTGGCGTAGCATGCAATTATTTAATCTTGAGTGGTTTTCATTATTTTCTCTCAGAAATACGAACCTGCTAGAAATATTTAATAGATCATTGTATATCTGGACAAATCTAGTCTATTTAATGTGGTTTGTGACATATGTTTCATGCTCTTTCCTCGCTCTGCAAAATCATTAATATTTAATTTAGTCCATTCAGAATTAATTATCTCAGCAGTCAGTGTTCCAAGGACAACACTAAATCTACAGCAAGCACCACAGATGGCTAAAAACTAATCTCTCCTGTCTTCTTACCTTTTAAACTTAGTGATTATTTTCCTTTTGGGTTATAGGTTAGATAGATAGATAGATAGATAGATAGATAGATAGATAGATAGATAGATAGATAGAGAAATTTATATATTGAAAGACAGAGACAGATACACAGAGAAAGACAGAGAAGCTGTATCAGTGAACAATAAAATACATAAATGCTGTGACAATAGAATTTATGAGATTTTATGTGCAATGACTATTTAAAAAGATGCTGCACAGTTATTTTCTGTTAAATAAACAATAACCACATAATTATTGGCTGTTGAAAGATATTCTAAATAACAAATTCAGCACCCCAAGAAAATCAATTCCCAAATGGGCCTGTATTCCCTCCAAACTACTGCCTTGCTTTTTTTTGTCACTAATTGTGTTGACAGCTGGTAGTTGCCACTTTGAGACAGTTTATCTTCTCACTGAATATCTATTGAGATATACCTTGTTGTAGTATTGACCTTACACCATGAGCAAGTGAAGAATAATAGCAGAATCTCCTGGGTCCTGGCAGATGGTTTTACCATTCAGCTTTGCTGTCAGCATTAGGCCTCATCATATGCAAAACAGAAGACCACTAGCCTCTGTTGGAAAAATGACATGCTATGTGAATAAATGGGGCAATGTGGCAATTTGCACACAGTATTCATTTAATCCTGAATTTCAAGTATATAGGATTTTCAGCTGAAAAGAGTATCTTCCTCAGTTTAAAGATCAAATTCAAAGGGATCAAAACTGTGCTACTGACTTTAGAGCCAATTGAGAGCCATTTATATCCAAAATGCCAGTAAACTCCATTAAGTTATATGTTACCAAAATTACAGTACAATTCTACTTTACTATAAATTATAAATAATTAAGTAAAATAGAATAATAAGTTTTGGAGTATATCAGGCAATATTTATTATTCACCTAGTACATTGAATTTTGAAATGGTTTTCAGTGAAAGTAGCTGGACTCTTAACATTTTTAACTAGGATTTAAAATATAACATGTTGGAAAATAATATCCTTAAATAACATGAATTTTCTTTTCATTAATGTGATATTCCAGACAAAAGTTCAAATTGTATTTTTAAACTTTAAATATTAAATCTTCTATGAATTATATCCCATTCCATTCCATTCCTTCTAGTTCATTGATTTTTGTTTTTCAATACTGGGGATTGAACTGATGATCCTGCACTTTCCGGGCAAGCGCTTATTCTACTGAGCTATCTCCCTGACCCTATTGTATCTAATATTAATGGCCATCTTTTATTTTATTTATCTCCCTTTCAGACCTACTTCAGTCCATACTCCTCTTTAAAGTAGTTAACTTTCAACAAACACAGGTCTAGTAATGTCACCATCTGGTTTAAATTCCCAATGATATTACTCAATTTACTAGAGAATAATATCCAAATGCCTTTGCATAAAATTTCTAATACCTCTCATACTATGGTATCTACTCAACTGCTAGTCGCATAACCAAATCTGACCTCACATTTCATGCCTGAATTGTCCTGTGGCTGTGTATTTAGAGGACTCATGCTTTCATTTACAGCAACTGTCCTCTATGGAGTGAGGGTATAATCTGCAACTGGCCTTTACCAACAGAAGAGAGCCAACATGAAAGGGTCTCATCAGGTTAATTAGATTCCACTATATGCAGAAGGAATGGAAATTTATTTCTCCTGTTAGGGTGCGCTTATCCTTAGCTATAGCCCTTATTCATCCTTCTGTCTGTCCAATCATCTGTAACTAAAGAACTCCTATACATAATTTGTGCTCAATCCAAAATTCTTTCATTTCAAGTGTTCCATGGTATAAAACTTTAGAATCAAATCCCTTTTCTTCATCCTCATGTAGATAGAACAGGCCCAATTCAACGTCATGTGTGACACCACCACATTAACTGCGTATTTCCTTGGATCCTTCCCTGCAATCACGCATGCTCTGTGCAGGCATACTCAGAGAAATAATTATGAATTACAGCCTTATATTGCATAGAAAAGACCTTGTATTCCTATTTCTCCATCACAAATTGCCTGTGTTTCATACAAACTTATGTGCATTAATGATTAACATTAAATTTTTACTTAGTAATTGTTATAATCTGACAATAAGTCTGTCACTAACGAGTACCACTTACCAACAACTGTGCTAATATATTTCTTATATATTTAATTCTCATAAGTATTGTTTCAAGTTGAAAATGAGGGAATTTGGAACATGTAACCAGTCCATGCTATTTTTTAAATTCCCATCAACTATTTCATATTTTGTACTTTTGTTCACTAACCATAAGCATGTTACTTTGGGTGGTCTCTCCCCTCTCACTGTATTTTGAAACAACTTGAAAATAGTAGTTGAAACTAAGATACAACTAGTCATTTTTCTGGGCACCAAATAAATTGCATGAAGAATGAAGTAGATAATAGTAAGAAAATCATAAATAAGTTGTACATCAAGAAGCAGAATTTGCCTAACTTGTTTGAGCTATTCAATTGAGCAGTAACTGCTTGGAACTTACTCCTGCCATGTGTATGAATTAATAATTCCCTTGGTGCTTCAGCTTATTTACTTAATATTTATTCTGAAAAATGAAGTTCATAATGCATAGTTTATAACAAACAGATTAAAACAGAACTTAAATTCAGCTGTCTGAGCCCATTTATCCCTATGTAGATAGAATAGGCATTTATAACGAGATTTATTACAATCTCTTTCTCTCCAAATAGAGTGTAAACTCTTACCGAGAACATTGAACATATATTCAATAAATTATCTTAATTATAATAACTACAGCCACCTATTGCTCACATACAATAAATATATTTTATCTAATAGAAGAACACTTTGATATGCAGGAATGAGTTACTAACTTAATGTACTTTGTTAAAGGGTGCATATGTGAAGCCTTTAGCTATTTAGAGAAAGCAAGGAGTAGAGCAGATGTGGTTTATAGAAAATGTAGGTACCATTTTCAGTCTGCATTTTTCTTTGAGTTATTTTTAAAATACTAAAGATTTTATAATTAAAACAAAGGGTAAATTCTCAGTTTGAAAAAACAAAGTAGTTACATTTAAATGTTGCAAGTCTATTAACATGCTTCTATTTTTTACTAATTAACTATATTGGTACAATTTAGATACACAAAGCAATCACATTAATCATTGGGAATCTGTACCAGTCTATGATATATCTCAGTGTCTCTGATGGATAAAATTAATTTTTCCCATATGACAGAAAGTGATTTCACTTTATTATGTGGACAGAGAAGGTAATCACATTTTTATTTTTAAATTTGTGTTACATTTTGCTAAATAATATTTTAATAAGATTTTGAAGCATAGGTGGCATGTAACATAGTTAACAAAAGAGCATATTGTCATTTGAATGTCATGACTGTCAAGAAACATGCATATATTCTTTCCTGGAATTTAAGCACTATATTGTTTCAAAGTCTTTAAGATCCTGCAAGAGATGAGATGATAATCTATAAGCTAGATGTTTAAAATTAAAAGTGGAACTAGAACCAAGGTATGGCCTTCAAAAAATAAGTGCCATTCATGATGTTCAGTATACTTTTCGGAACAGCAGCAATTTGTTTTGTTTTCTCTGTTAATATTAAAATCATAAAAATTATCCAAAGTAACTGTTTTAGCGGCATGTAATAGTTGAGTAAAGTTATTAATAAGTCATAATTGACCTCTATCAGTGAGATGCAAGAGGTCATTTATTGCAGCGCATAAAGATAGAGTTAATACATTTAGGACACAGATCTTGAATTCACACAATCATTTTTTTTCTTCTCAGATTTCCTTTATTCATGTGGCATAACAATAATTATGTTATGAAAAGCAATACTACAGAAGAACGTTGTAAATGTTTTAGAGCCCTGTGATCAACTTTTTTTGAGAGCTCCCTAAATAACCAAAGTATATGAGTCCATTTTATTCTGTACTGTGTAAATACTTCAAGATAAATAGCAAAATGTCTCATTAAAATCATAGATTTTACCAGCCTAACATTAAAATGACATTTAAGTTCAGAAATCAGATAGCTATGTCACCAAAGGCTAAAGTCAGAAGGGAAATTCTAGATTACTGCGAGTAACACTGTTTCAGATATGAGGAAATAGAGTTCTAAAAACCCATTTGATTTTTCTGGTGTTACAAAACAATATTTCACCTTTTGTTTCTCTTCAGCCAAAATGTATGTTAAATTCCTCCAAATATATGTTGAGGAGAATTTGAGCACTATATGCGCTTCAAAATATATGTTGAATTCCTGAAATCTTATACTTAAGAATATAACCTTATTTGGCTTGAGCCTTTTTTTTTCATAATTTTATTGATAAACAGATAGCAATGAGACA
>NW_004524772.1:4232700-4234008 GCF_000260255.1 Octodon degus | reverse complement strand
ATTTCCCTGAGACTTGAGTAATAGAGAACACAGGCTATTGGCCTCAGTTGGCTGCCTTTCAGTCCCACTGCCGCAAACATCACTTCTCATCCCTGAAATTCCACAGTCAGCAGTGCAGCTTGGATTTCTCCACTACCACCTTCATAGGTAGTGAAGATACCTCCAAGTTTCTCTAATTCTATAAAAATATTTCAGAGAAGAAAGTTGATTGTAGGGCCAGCCAAATAGCTCAGCAGATTAAAGCACCTGCAATCAAGTGCAGGGCCTGGGATTGGGTCCCCAGGTTTACTGTGCTGGCCTGAACCCTGGGGCACCCTGAGACAGCAATTGAGACTGGACTTGGTGGCACATGCCTGTAATCCCAACTCTTAGGAGCCCGTAAACACGTGGATCACTGCAAGTCCAATGTAGTAGTGAGACACTGAACACCTTGTAGACCCTTCCCTAAAATACAAGAAAAAAAGAAAACCAGTTGATTGTGTGATGATAAACAGCCTAATGTAACACTGTGCTAGATAATAGGCAGTTCCTTTTAAAAATTGTAACGAAATGAACAAAATAATTTGAAAATAATGGTTTAATTTGTTTCATCTCCCTTTTTCCATTGTATATACTTCTCTTCTTAATTTCTTACATATTTCTTTCTTTACTTCTTTCTTCTAATTCTACATGAAAATATCTGGCAATACAAATAACTGGTTGGAAGACAACACTATGTATTACAACAAACACTGTGAAATTCATATTACTTTAAGTGAAATTCTGTATCACTTACAACTTTTTCCGTTTCAATTCTAATTTATACTCCCTTTAAAAAAGAAAAAAAAAAGTTTAAACTGGATAAAAGAAATCTTACTATGAGATAGGCATGGTGGCACACACCTCTTATTCCAGCACTCCGAAGGCTGGGGCGAAAGGATTACGGGGAGCTCAAGGCCAGTTGGGGATGCAAGTAGTTAAGAGCTATCCTGAACTACATGGTGAGATCCAGTCTCAAAAAATATCTTACTATGCACTAGCATATGTTTAGAGAACTGAATTTTGCATTATTTCATTAAATTTCCATCAAAATCCTGTAAAGAAAAAGACACAAATATCATTCATAGAAAATAATAGTTACTTAGTCACTAAAAGAAGTATGATCAAAAGAAGTGTGGTCACATGAAGTGTGGCTGTAAAATGCAATGAATACTTAAATGTATAACAGTAAGAGGGGCCAGGAAGATAGCTCAGGGGCCAGGGAGACAAGCTCAGTTGAATAAGTGCTTGCTTGGCAAGCACAAGGACCTGAGTTCAATCCTCGGTTCT
>NW_004524772.1:4228787-4232562 GCF_000260255.1 Octodon degus | reverse complement strand
CTAAGTTCCGTTATTTGAATATTATAGTTGTGTAAACTCAGCAAAATATTCTAAAAAAGTCCAGTAGCCCATAGTAGCATTGGGTCTTCTGTTTAAATGGCAATGCCAGAAATTATTAACCCTAAGCCTAACCTTAACCCTAACCCTAACCCTAACCCTAACCCTAACCCTAACCCTAACCCTAACCCTAACCCTAACCCTAAGTAAAGCCATGCTGTCATGTTGAGCTGTGGGGGACTCAGGTCAATAACCTTATTTGGAAATAGATCCGTTGCAGATGTAATTAGTCAAGCTGAGGCCATGCTGCGAGTGGAGTGGGGCTCACTCCAACATCACTGGTGTACTCATAGGATGGCAGTCTTGCGAAGCCAGAGACATGCAGGCAGAATGAAGTGTGACTACAAAGAGCGCATTTATGCAGCTCTAATCTTGGAAATAACAATGTTGTCAGTAAACTTCTAGAACCCAAGAAGACGGAAGAAAGGATTTCCTTAAACTTTTCAGAGGAAGCTTAGATGTGTTGACCTTCCTGTTCTACTTGTGGCCTCTAAGAACTAAGACAATCAATTTCTATTATTTCGTATCACTCAATGTGTGGTACATTTTTATGGCAGCTACAGAAAATGAGTATACCAGTAAATTCTTGTCTCTCTGTCTCTCTCTCTCTTTTTTTGGTTTGACCAATAGGACCCTCTTTAACATGGCAAATAAAATAACATACCCACATGGGCTTGTCTCATTGTACTTCATGGCTGCAAGATTTAAACAAACACTTCATAATAATCCTTTTACATTTTCCTAGTAAAGACTCTTCCACACATAGTTTTAAGATGGTTTCACAAAATTTCCTCTCTCAAATTCTCCACTACACTCACACCTTTGTCACTGAATGACCTTGCCTTTATATTTCCCTGAGGTGATAAAAGTAATTTACAGACTTCCTCATCTTCCACTCCCAAATCATGAACATGACTGAAACTGGCACATATTCTTTGTCTTTTTTCCTGTTAGATGCAAAATATTCTTGAAGCTTTCAAAATCAGCTCTTTCCTACATACTCCGTATGTGTTCCTCTTTACCTGGAACCAGTCAATTCTTATTTTACTATGTATTTGTCTTACCTAATATTTTAATACATTTTACTTAAGAGAATGTAATTTCAGAATTATTTGTAAAACAAAAGGCAAAATAAAATTTCCCAGGGATCCTAAATGCTCTCCTACCCATTCCCCATTTCTCTACTTGCATTTACAATTAATCTCCTTTCAGAGGTAAGCGCACTGGCTACCTCTATACCATCAGCTCCCTCTACCTTTTCAATGCACACCACTTACTCTGTCTTCTATCATCAAGGTAATCAAAGATTTTTTTTGGCATGTGCATGGATAGTTCTTTGTTTTCATTATAGAAGACCAACAGAATTTTTCATTATGGTCACCCATTCTCTCCTTCTTTGAACACTTTTTTTCTCTTGATTTCTTACCTCTGAATTTACTGGCTTTCTTCCCAGTCCTTTGTTTCCTCCTTCAGCATTTTTTTTTACTGTTCATACCTTCTTGTTAATGCTGGAGTTTCCAGTTCTTGATAATAATTGCATCTCTCTAGAAGTTCTCATTCAGATCCATGGCACAAACATCATCTCCAGAATGTTGATTCCTTATATTATATTCTAGCACTGGGCTATATTTTGCATTCTAAATATATGTAGGAGCTTAATTTTTGAAGTCTTCTTTTCAAAGATTTGATTGTTATCTTAGATTTAGCTTACCAAAGATGAAATGACTTCCATAGTGTGTTCTCCATTCTTTCCAAACTCATAAAATGTCATTGTCAGCTAGATACTCAATCCAAAAACTTTAGATTTACACCTAATTGCTTCATTTTTCTTGTCCTTTTCCCTGCATCTGACCCAAGTTTTATTAGTCCTAACTTCAAAATCTAAAACACTCCTATTAACTTCATTTCTGCCAGTCCACCAAAACTGCATTATCTTTCCCTCCTTTATATAGAGAACCTCACGCAAAAATCATTCACTATCCAGCCTCACTAAATTTATTTTCAAAACAACTAGAGATGTCTAGCAAACTGTGTCCCTTCTGTCCACAGCCAACCTGGAGATATTTCATTTTACTTAAGATTGTCTTTCTCACTGTTCAGAATGATAGCACGCCTTTGAGTTATGCAAAGCCTCTTCCCTTCTGTGTACCCTCAGCTCATTCCACTTTTATGTGAACTGTACCTATAGTTACTTCAGTTTTCACTATGCTCAGAAGTGTTTTTATTAAAAATGGAAATCAAGCGCTGGGGAGATGGCTCAGTGGAATAAGTGCTTCCCTGCCAAGCGCAAGGGCCTGAGTTCAACCCCCATTTATGTCAATAAATAAATAAATAAATAAATAAATAAGTCAACATCAAATGATGCTTAAAATGTTGAGTGTTTCAACATCCCTTCATATGCAAGAATAATCCAAGCTCCTGAACATCAGATCCAAGACCTTGCTCATTGAGTATCTGCAGCCCTCTCTAATTTCTCTAGTGCTACCGGAACCCCTAAATTCTAGGATTAGCCACACCATTTTATTTTGTTCTCATGATTATTCATATATAGCAGGCTTATTTTATTTCAGGATTTTTATTTTTCCTTCTGAATGAAATGCTTTTCCATCCATTTTAATATATCAATATTTTTATCATTACCCAGGTACCAAGTATGCATCCTCTGGGTTCTCTGTTATATCCTGTTTTATTTCTCTCATGGATCTCTGTGCTAGCCTTACCATTTGTTCCCTTGTTATTTGTGAATCAAGTTAGAAGGTAAAATAGCCAGGAGTGGTGGTGCACACCTATAATCTCAGCACTAGGGAAGCTAAGGCAGGAGGACTGCTTTGATTTCCAGACCAGCCTGGGCTGCAAATTGAGCTCAATGCCAGCCTGAAGTGCATGGTGAGACCCTGTCTCAAAAAGACAAAAAAAATGTGAAATAGTTTGGAACCTTAGCCTTAATAACTTTCTGGATAATTCTCCAGCATCTAGAATATTGCTTTTCAGAAATGATATTGAGGACAGTTGAAATCCAAAGGCAGTTTTTCAATTTCAGTTTCAATGCAGTCACCATTCTACAGTGGCCTGCCACACTCTGCTGCCTGTCTGTAGCTCTCTGGCTATTTATAACCTTTCTCTTGGGATTTCTTAGAATTGAGTTTATATATGACTTTGTAACGCTGGCTAAATCTGGTGCAAGTAATATATATGGTTACAGTGGCTAAATTACAGTAAAGTAAACAACAATATAGAGTTAACATTTATTGGAACCATTTCATATACATATATGTCCTTGCATGTTTTAGCTTTATTAGGCAATAATTAGCTTTATTAGGCAAGAAAGGCAGTCAAGCTTAAGAAAGATTAGAAAGAGTGCAAATTGTGGAATTAGAATACTGAGATTCAAATTTCAGTTCAGTCATTTTAATAATCCATGTGGCCTTAGGGTATTATTTAAATTTTCTGTGCCTCACTTTCTTTATCTGCAAAGCGCAAATAATAGAAATCACTTCACAGAATTGTTAGAATAAATATGCATTACCATTTAGAACACTGTCTGGAAAATGAAAGGTGATCAGTTTACTATTCAATTTTATTACTTTGATCATTTCAAATAATATATATGTTGAGTGAATAGAATAAAACAAATAGTAGATTCTAAGTTATAGTGTATAATTTTTGGAACATTTAGCCTACTCAGATTTTTAAAGGGACAGAAAATAATTGCTTATAT
>NW_004524772.1:4215091-4220372 GCF_000260255.1 Octodon degus | reverse complement strand
TATATTGTATATAGTTTATTTTGATCACTACAAAAATTTATTATTGACTTTAATTTCACCAATTTTTATTTATTAATAATTTAACACTATCAACCTCTTCTAAGAGCTAGCCCTTAAAGAAGAATTCATGTTGAAATTGTATAGTTAAATAGACTGTGATTCTGAAAAACCACATTGAGTTTATATATGTAAACATAGTAAATATACTTATTTAAGAAAATTGCATACATTCAAAAATTATGTTTTAATATACATCATGGTTAAGAAATTTACTTAAAAGACTAATAATCAAATAAATGAATTTGCCTTACATCAGGCAAGTTCTATGTGACTAAAATGCAATAATACACTAATTCAAATTGATAAGCAGGTATTTGTTAATCACTCTCAATTATTTTTGTTTAAAATAGTAAAATAGGTATAAACATCAATAAAATAAATTTTGGTCATTTTTAAAGTGACTTGTATGTGTCTTTATTTAATTTTCTTTTAGCTTACTAAAAATATATTTGAATTGATAAAAGCATAGATATATCATTTTCTCATTTTAGGAGGATTTTAATGGTAAAGCAAAATCAAGAGAAAATCTATTTCAATTATGTAACAATGTCAAAACTAAAACTGATTCATTTAATGTGGTAATGCTTTAAAACAATATATGTACAAGATTACATTTTATTGTTCATGACATATACAGTGTAAATCATAAAATATAGACTTTAAACTGCTGCATCAAATAGCTAATGGAAAGCAATATACATTAGTATTGATTTGAGAGATGGTATCTAAATTATTTGGGCCTCCTATTGATTTTTTTCTCAGAATATCAAATGTTTCTTATAACAAAATCAATATGGCACTTTACAGAACATTTGGTCCAAAGTGAGACCATTTCTAGGGCTGCTCATCAGAAGCAAGTCCATTTTATCCTCATTTAGTTACTACAATAAATTTTATAATACCAGCACTAATTTGTGGGTGACAATAAACAACATGTATTTGCTACCTGCACAGGAAATTCAGGTATTTTATACAGCTAATTAACAACACAAAGAGGATAAGCAGGTAAGCTATACAATGAAAAATATATATTCATTATGGTAAATGTTGATTGCAATATGAAAGAATTGACAATGTTGTTTATTGAAATCATTATTTCTTAAAATATATTAATAAAAGAACAAGCAAATAAACTCTTGATATTATACTTCTAGCTTCTTAAAGGAAATTTTTTTTAGCATTTCCATGTCTAGCATGTTGTACAAAATACAGCCCACTATGTCATTAATCTGGATAAACCAAAATGTATTTTAATTGTGCCATAAAGTCTGACTAATACATCCTAAATAAAGATATAAGGTAATGACTATAGCTTGTCAGAAAGGTAGTCCACATTTAAAATAAAAGATTTTCACTAAAAAGTCATTTCAAAATTAATTTTATCATCTTGACATTTTCAAGATCTTCCATGCATTTTTCACACATGCCTTTTTATTTGCAGTAGTGCATCACTATGATTATGTACTCAATAACTAGCTGAATGCTTGCCTTTAAGCATTATATTTCTTTAATCTTTTTAACATACATTACTTGTCACATAAGTTCATTATGTAAGTAGTAATATTAGTAAAATTAATAAATTACATTTTGATAATATTAGCATGTTAATAGTTTTATTTTAGTGAATTGTACTTCCAAGAAAAGTAATATTGATAACTTTCACAGTTCACAGGACACTTTGATCCAACTCTTGAGCTTTCATATAGTAATTCTGGGGAATATAAACTATCAGCACTTACATGGTGAGAGGGTGAAGTATTGGGAAGGCACCTTTCAAAGGCGCACTAAACAGTGGTAGGAGGGCTTTTCTCTTTGAATTTGAAATTCTAGGTGCTAGCAAGTTTCTTTGTTCTTGGATAGGTAGAACCAATGCTAAAAATGGCCATAATCTCAAAATTGCTATATATAGTTAATTCAATCCATATCCAACTACCATAATCATGCCTCACATACCTAGAGAATATGTTCCTAAAATTCATTTGGAATCAGCAAAGACCAAGAATAGCAAAGGCAATCTTGGCCAACAAATCCCTGACTTGAAATCATACTATAAAGCTACGATGATAAAATCAGCATGGTATTGGCAAAATAACAGACTGAACATCAGTGGGACAGATTAGAAGATGCAGACACAACTATACATCCAACCAGCTTATCTTTGACAAAGGGGCAAAACATGTTCACTGGAAGAAAGACAGCCTCTTTAACAAATGGTTCTAGAAAAATTGGCTTTCCACATGCCCCAAACTAAAACCAGATCAAGGCCTTCAGTCGTGAAATTAATTAAAGTCAAAATAATTAAAGAGCAAACATTAAAACAAAACCATTAAATCTACTGGAAGAGAATGTAGGTGGAAATCTTGAAGACCTGGGGGGCACTCAGGGAGCTCATGAACAAAAATCAAACTGTATGGGAAGTACTTCAAAGAATCAACAATGAGGATCTCATCTTACGGAGAAGTTTCTGCTGGTAAAAGAACTCACTAACAGAGTGAAAAGACAATACACACAAATTAGGAAAAATTTATAACCAATAGCCACTCAGACAGAGGACATCTACTTAGAATATATAAATAAATTTTAAAAAGCCTCTCAAAATTCAATGACCAAATAAAAAAAATGAGCACCTGGGATGAATCATTTCTCAGAGGAAGAAATACAAGCAGCAAACAAATACATGGAAAAATGTGTCATAGCTTTAGTGAAATGTAAATTCAATGGTCATTAGAAAAATGTAAATTAAAAGAACAATAACATATCATCTCACCCCAGAAATCATTATGATAAAGAAAACAACTAATAACAAATACTGGGGAAGCTGTGGGGAAAAAGGAACTCATCTAAACTGTTGATGGGGTGTAAACTGGTATAACCACTATGGAAATCAGTGTGGAGATTGTTCAAAATATCTAGGATTATAAGATATCCTATTCAACCCAGCCATTCCTCTTCTGAGTATTTTTCCAGAAGATCTGAAAACATCACACCACAGTGTTATAGGTGCAACCATGTTTATAGCAGTACAATTTGTTGAAGCTAAAACTTGGAAACAACCCCAAGTCCCATCAAGTGAGGAATTGCTAAAAAAAAAAAGAGTTGTGGTATTTTTATTCAATGGAGTAATACTCAGCTATACACAAAGATAAATTGAAATTTTTATAGGTAAATTAATGCAACTTGAGGCTGTACTTGTGAGTAAAAATAAATCAGGCCCACATATGTAAATATCATATTCTCTTCCTAGTGTAAGAACCTTAAAGAATAAATAAAAATCTGAAAGATGCTATAGATATAGTAAAACACAAAGAAAATGAACATAGGAAATAAGCAATTCAGGTGAAGAAAGAGGGACAAGATAAGAAAAACAAAGGAAGGGGAAAACATCATGTAAATATATACACAAAATAATTAAGATGATTTTACTACCAATTTCTATCAGTTTTTGGAAGGTAGCAGTTAATGCTTAAATTTTTTACTTTGACCAATTTTTATGCTAATATCTGTAACCTGAGCAAGTACACTGAAAACAGCAATGTGCAATGTAATAACCGCCCTTGAATACCTTTTATCTTTGTTTTAAATGTATACTGTTTCTAACATCCTATCTATTAATTTTATATTCTCTTTAAAATACATTAAAAATAAAAAGGTTAAGGGAAAAAATTAAAGTGTAATTGAAAGAAAGAGTTAATGTTCAATTGTTTGATCAATTTTGCCTACCTATCTCTGGTAATCTGAGAAAAATATTGATAATAATCATGTGTGATATTATAACCAATGTTAATTTCCTATTGTTTCGAAATTCTGTACCAATTTCATTATGTTTGTGGTGCTGTTTTTGTCTTTGTTCTTCTGGTATTTTTTCTTCTTTAAACTAAAATAAAAAGAAAGTGGTAAAAATCTTTGGGTTCTTTCTATGCTGCAGAGCCAGTAAATAAAGATAAGAGAGGGACAAAGATTAGGAAGGCCTCCTGGCTGGATCTTGTTTGGATCATTTCTTGTGTCTCTTACGGATATATGTCTGACTTACAAAGGCAGGTCAGCCCCAGGGAAGATCTTTTTCTAAATATGATCTATAGACATGGAGATCCTTATTATCCATCCTATCAGAGATAGAATCATTCTTCAAATACAAAATAGGACCAAGGGTACAGCCAGAGGGAGGCCTCAAGATGACCAGTCCACCACAGTGAACGGTTCGGAGCTTCTCAAAAAATGTTTGTACAATTTGCATTGTATTACTTTGCACATTAATTATAAGCTCCTTGAAAATTGTTTTCCTTTATTCATATCTGCAGGGATATAAAATGCTTAAAATATGTAACACTTTATATTGTCCATATAATGCAATACTGTTACATATTTAAGCAAAGTCTATGTTTTCAAATGACCTTAAAATACAGAAATTATTGGAAATCTTTTCAGGAATGAAACACATCAAAATACATTATATCCTGTTTAGTTATCCCATATAAAAAGATGTTTTTCCTCATTTATGAAGTGTTTTTATATAAAGTAACATTTTAAGGAGTTTTGCTAACATGAAGGCAAATCTCAGTAAATTTTTCTCATTACTATTGCTAAAGTTGTATCCTAAGGTTATGTGTATTTATACATATTAATTAATTCCATAACCTTTTATCTTTGATTACACATTTTTATAATTCCTGACCTTTTGAAACCAAAATATTAAGGGGTTTTCAGCAGAACTAAATACTTGGATTTGTTTGCAAAGTGATTTCAGAGCTATTCCAAATAAATAAAAATGCTTAAGAAAGTATTTTGTTAAAATTGAATAGTACAGTTAAATTTATTACCATAAAAACTCATAATAAAATTATATTTTACTCAACACTCAATATATTTCCCATCAAAATTAACTCCTATGTTATATACTATGGCCTTTCATTTTTAAATATCATATTGGATAGTCACAAATATGTACAGCACAAGTCATTTGATGATGGGTAAAATAAAGTAGTAGGTTAGTTTTCTTATTCTCAAGTTTTCCAAGGAGGCTTTAGAATTCAATTTGAGGAGATAAAGATAAAAATAAATATCTTTTGTGTTGTATTTTCATCTATTGATATTTCATTGTATAAATATTTCAAGGAAAAATTGACATTAATTCAAATATACATATATATGTTTGACAGATATTTATAGCAGATAACAAGGACAGATTGTTCTGGTATACATAAAACCTTGGATATAAGGAATC
>NW_004524772.1:4212658-4214991 GCF_000260255.1 Octodon degus | reverse complement strand
GAGCATGCAAATCAAAACTGTACTTATCATTAAATAAAAAGTAATGGGTATTTTTAATATTTTTTCATTTAAAAGCATTTTATAAATGTTTATGTTATTTAATTTGCTTTTATAATCCCTATAAAGTTAAGAAAATTTAGTGATTAGTAGAAAAGTTTTAGATTATTGCTGCTACTTCTCCATTTTGCTCTCTGCCATGTGCCACTCTGCCTCAGAGCCAGCTGAGTATTTACTAAAACCTCCAGTGAATGTAAGCTAAATAAAACTTTCTTTCCTTCATTTTGAGTGTCAGGTATTTGTCCCAGCAATGAAAGAAGAGTAACTGAGAAAGAATTTGGTACTGCATGAGTAGGGTCATTGCTGATTAAACCTGACCATGTGGGTTACAAGCTTCTGGAAATGGCTTATGGGAAGAGATAGGAAAGGTTTGGTGACGTTGCAAAGAGCTAAAATGGCCTCAGCTGTTTTGTTTGGGAGATTCTAATCAGAACTCAGAAGATCAGAAGGCTGATAGAAAGCCTGTCTGTGCAGACCAGGCTGGGGTGGTTTCTTCTGGGAAGAAGGACTGCATTGATTGTTGGATTCCAGACAATTTGTTCTATGACTTGACAGAAAGACTACCTGAAGTTTGCTCATGTCCAGAAACTTTGACTGATACTGAGATTAAGCCTGGTGGACTGATTAATCTTTCAAAAGAAATTTCAAAGCAGTCAACTATTGAGGGAGTAGCAAGAATGTTGTTTTGGGCTTTTAGTCAGATTTATGTTTAGAATCAAGAGCAAAGAGCCCAGCATGATGATGTAAAATGTTGTGAGTTTGGCCAGAAAGGAAGTTCCAATAAAGCGGTTGACTGCAAAGATAGAGCTAAGAGGATCTTCATTGCCAAGAAGGAGCAAGAGAAAGGAAAGAATGGCCTGAGGGCATCACAGGAAACAGCAGGTCTCCAGTCTTTGCAGCCTCAGAATTGCAAAGGTCAGGGACTTTGCCTTGAGGGGAAAGCAGCAGAGCCCCATTTCTAGAATGGTGGCAGTGACCTACCAGTTTCCAAAATGGTGCCAGCATGAAGAATTTATTCCTCATAATCAGGTCAGAGTGCTCAATGACCCAGGCACTCGACTCCTACAGCCAAGAGAGAGGAAAGCCTGGCTACTGCTCCAGCTGGCAGCAGCCCTTGGCATCATCCACATGGCACTGGTTTTAGGTGCATGGAGAAAGCAGGAGTTGTGATGGTAAAAAGACTTCCACCTCGATTGTAGAAGGCCTGGGAGGCCAGGCATTGTGCCTTTAGGAGGACAGTTTTCAAAGTTGTGAGTGAGAAGCCTGTTCAGTGGAAACCCCAGAAGTTTGGAAAATCCAGGAAAGTGGATCATCCAAGGGAAACTGCAAAGAGATAGCAAAGCCAGCCTAAGAGAGAAGCCATGGAAGCTACCACAAGGAGTGCCATAGGGGCAGATCCACATGGAGCTCATAATCTGCCACAGATTGCTTCAGAAGATCCACAAGAACCTACAGGATTTAATGCTTGCCCCGCTGGACTTTGGATTTATGTTTGTCCCAATGCTTGGTACCCTGCTATGTGTACCTTTTGGAATGGTAATGTTTATCTTGTGCCTTTGAAGGTTGGAAGTGTTTAACTTTTCTTTTTTTTATGTTTAAAAATCTTTAATTCAAATGCAAAAGTGCAAAACAAGCCATTTATAGGATTTGGGATTTTTTTTCTTTTAAAAACAAGAATGGGGAAATGCAACAAAAAGGGTCTTTCCTCTGTCCAAAAACTTTTCATCTGTACAGTGGCTCACAGCTAAGAGTTTACCTTGGATCTTGGAGGAGACTTGAGACTGTTCAGCAATGCTGAAATGGTTGAAAATTTGGCAACTGTTAGAAATAGATTAAAGTGTCTTTTTCACAAAGGTACATGCATAAGACTTTGGGGATCTAACGGTAAAATACTATGGTTTGTGTCTTTTTATCCCCCCAAAGCCTCATGCAGTCATGGGGTGTGGATTTCTAGAGTTTGAGATTAACTCATGATCCACTGGGATTATGGATTTTAGTACTGCTAGGATGATGGGTGTGAGTATTTCCCCCAGCCTGGGGAGGATAGCCTGAGTGCAATTTAAGAGAGACAGACTTCCTCTCTGTTGCCATTGTTTCTGTACTCCTCCATTTTGCTCTCTGCTGTTTGCCACTGCCCTGAAAGGTTGCTCTCTGCCATGTGCTGTTCTTCTTTGGAGGCAACCAATTATGGACTGAAACATCCAGTGACTGAGCTAAATAAACATTTCCACACAATGTAGAGTGTGCCTATGGAGAGTCACATGGAGAGAAAACAT
>NW_004524772.1:4196364-4212558 GCF_000260255.1 Octodon degus | reverse complement strand
GTGAATTCTTGATTGAACAAAAAGTTTTAGATAAAATAAAAATAGGAGACAGTCAGGGAAATTAATATTGTTGATACTTGGCTTTGGGTAGCACACTGTGAAGATGAAGAAAATCATTCCATACAGTAGAAGGCCTCAAATGCTAACTTAAGACATAAAGAATCCATTTTTCCAATCTGTCAAGTCTTAGAGCCATTTTCTCTTGAGAAATTTTTTTTTCTTTTTTGCAATGAGCAACTGATCAAATTATTTCTCACATTGCTTAGAGATCAAAAGAATTAAGTCCCAGCAGACTTTTGACCAAGTAGAATAAATTTAATGTTTGAACATAAATCTCCAGAGGACATTTTCAGTGTTCTCATGAGCCATATCTCTAATGGAAGAAAAATAACACAATGAAATGTATAGCTCACAAACATGATCTTAAAACATGGTTTTAAAATAAGGAAGCTGTCTTAATGCCACTACAAATGTGGAGTATACATGGCAAATATTCCTTACTTTCTTAAGCTTACTGTACAAAAATCAATCACATAGGAAGAATTTAATGAAGAGATATAAAGTCTTGATTTCTAGACAATAAGACTCAACTCACACCCACTGCAATTTTCCTTAACTTGCAACAGTCTGAAATTATTTCTATCTATTTTCAATTCATTATTAACTTAAACACACATAAAATAGTTGCGCAAATGTATTTCACATGGGGTACCATGTGGTGTCTGATAATTGTGTACAAGGTGCTGTGTTTAAGTTAGATTTAACATATCTATCTGCTCAATCATTTGATATTTCTTCATGATGAAAATGTTTTCTTCCTGCTATTTGAAATACATAATTTGTTATATTTATCTGTAGTCAACCAGCTTTGCAATAGTACCGCACAATTTGTTACTCTAAATTATACACTCATAACAGTTGTTAAAAGTTCTTAAATGTTTAGCATGGGATCGTCTCAGTAGGTAGGTTGATCTTTATATGTTGTACAAGAAAAACTGCCATATGGTAGAACATTGGCCTCAGCTATAGAGCAAGGAAAGTGATCACTCAAGATGAAGAAAAGCATCAGGTCAAACTTAATAACCATAGGAATGGGAGCATGAATAAGAAACATTGGCTGAAATGCAACAAAACCAATTTATTTTTATACTTAAATAAAATAAGGCATGCTAGGATATTTGAAAACTTAATAATAAAAGTAAACTAAAATGTAGATAACAACTATTTACCCAATGGTAAATAGTTAGTATGGATCAATAAACTATGACTGGTAAACAGCTTTGGTCATGTTTATAAGACCTTAAATTTTTTCCTAGCTTGGTTATGTTAATGAAATAAGTAAAATTTTGAAATTGTTCAAAGGCTAAACTAATGTCAAGACATGTCAAGTCAGTCATTTCTAAGTTAGGATGACTGATGGAAAGGTAACGTAGAAACGTTTGCTCTACTTTTTCAATTATTTCATGAAGTTGTTTTAAAATGTTCAGTGTGTAAAGCCAACCCCTAGAAGTGACAGATTTCAGTCCTTTAGACACTTACCAAAAAACGGAGCTAAACAAATAAATTTAGTTTTGAAAGGCATTCAAATTTACCCAAATGCAGTGGATATGATTACTTACATTCAAATTTAAATCTAACTATGAATATAGAATTAGGCACTTGGGACTTTCTAGCCTGAATCTATATAAGTATTTAGCTCCTAAATCCTGGCCACTGCAGTTAATCCACTAACCTCTCATATCTCGATTCTTTATGTGAACAAACTATCAATTCTTCTTAAAGCCATAAGAAATCTTGTATTAGTACATATTCAGAGTCTAGGCATAGATAAACCACTCCAGTTGGAAATATTATTACTAAACTGTTCTTTCTAGATGAAAATCTAATAATTAAAGAAACAAGTTATCATTTTCCCCATATACTCTCTATATGGTGGAGGAAAGATGACTTCTCTAGATCTTTTTCTTCAAAAAGGAAGAAAATGGGACCACACCGACATCATTGCACTATAAGAACTCTGAAATTTGTTAAGGGCATGTATTTTACAAGAATGTAGTCCTAATTCTTGGCCAGTAATTCTCCTTGACTTTCTTCCATCCTGTGTTCTAGATTCTAGCCTCTGTCATCTTTTTTTCATCCATAAAAGTGGCTAGAGTTTATAGTCATTTTTCTCAGCTTCCTTTCTTTCTACATCAGTGAGGGAAGCCATGAAAGAAGCTTGTTAAAGGTTCATTTCATTACACAAGTTCCATGATAGATCTGAGATAAATTGTGTTTCTCTTGGGATTATACAGTGTCTGAGGGACAATATCCTTAATATTCCATGTGTTGTTAAACGGAAAGGAAGGATCAGTGAGGGATATTCTCAATATAACTAGAGGCCTTTACCACAATGAAATTATTCCAGGAGTGACAACCTTGAGATATTTCCGAAACCCCACAGAATTTTACAGCTACAAATCAGGCTTTATTGTTAGGTCTTGTTTTCCTAAATGTTCCATGAATTTTACCTTAGCCTGGAAGCTATTTATCCTTTCTTCCACCAGTACTAGAGGCTAGAAATACTTTCATAGTTTTCAAGTCCAGTACACAAGCCTGCTTCTATTTTATGTAACAGCAATTATACAGCTCCTTTCATGCTGAATTAAGGATGAAATTTTCTTTGTTGCAGCTTCTCCTTTTGTATTTTGCTCCAGTCAGTCAGAGGAAGCCAAGTGACACCTTCAACTCTCTGGCTAAAAATCTTCTTAGCTTCATCAGCCATCACATGAAGCATACAGTTTACATTCTACATTTTATAGGTTAAAGTGCTGCTTCACTTTAATATTTCTTCAAATGACCTTGTTTCCTTAAGTTCTTAGAAATAGTTTCCCTTCTTTCCTTTACACACGTTTAAGGGTGGTTAATCTGTTCTGAACAGTCTCTTCAAATCTTACAAAATAGTCTTTATTTCCTCAATGTCTTTTGTATATCATTGGCTGTATTGTAAATCTATTATGCAATATAAATTTCTTACATAACAACTCATCTTGACGCATATTGGCGTAAAGCCAAGAGCATTCACTCTGTCTCATGTTTTCTGTGGTATAAGATTTCAAAAGTGTGTCCCCTGGGTATTACTGGTTCTCAGCTCTTTCTTAATGTTATAATCCTTTTTAAATTGACCTTGGCTTGGATAGGAGGATCCCTTTCCCAGGTGGTTCACAACACAGCTAGCAAGCTGATGCTAGCTACTGGCTGAGAGTCTTGACTCCTCTTCACATAAATGTTTTCAAGGAAGCTTGGGTTTCTTGTTTGCTTTAGAGCAACCTGTGTAGAAAACCAAGACAAAACAGGCCACTTAGAAAAGATGTGCCTTAGCTGTAATAACTTAACCTTGGAACTCAAGTAATTTCATTTCTGCTGTATTCCATTAGTCATATATGGACAACCTTAATTCAGCACGAAAGGAGCTGTATAATATGGTATAACTTAGGAATGTGAGGTGACCTTTGGAGATTGCATAGCACAGATGCTTTTTCCATCTTACTTTTTCAGAAGTGATATGTTGTTACTCATTGAAAAATTAAGATACATTCTGAGAATGTTGTTCATGCTTTATATTATAGTGTATTTTCTTTATTGAGCAATCTCCATGTAATTGGCAGATACCGAGTTAGGCAATACACTTTTTTTTTTATCTCAGCTAATGCTTTAACCAAACATTCAGAGTGCACTGATAACATATTATAGACAATGAAACAAGTTCTGAAGATTTGACTAAGTTATCTAAAGTCATTAAAGAGGAAGGCATAACAGATGGAAGAATAGGAGTTGAAGTTTTTGACCTGAAGTGCAAGAGTCCTTAAAGTGTATTAGTAACACAAAATGGGAGGATCTAATAAGAATCACAAGTTCAGCTAAAAGGAGATAACTTCCAGAAAAAGATGGCAAGAAAGAATAATTTATAAATAGGTTTTATAAATCCACTCCTGTGAATGTGTCCCTTAACACATTCACCTCTGTGTTAGAGACTATAGTTTTAAAAAGCAGAGTATAATATCAAGCAACCAGTAATAGGCTGTTTTGATGAACATTTCTGATTTAGTGATATGTATATTTAATTTTATATTCATATACAAGATATAGTACATAAAATGAAAAAGATTATATACATAGATATACATGAAGGTATTAGCATACAAACAGAACATTGTGGATTTTTGCCTTCCTTCTCTTCAGTTAAAAAGGAGCAGAAGCTATTAACTTCATAAAGTGCTTCTTTTTTATATTTTACTGTCACTGTTTGAATGCCAGAACACCAAACTACCATAAGGAAAAGTGTACATATATGTAAACTTTTGAGGGACAACTCCTTTACTGACTACATTTCCTTTTTAGTGTTGAGTAGATTTGTGTTTTATTTAATGGATTAAGATTTTGTGACCATATTTGTCAGAAAGCTTGAAAAAAGTGTGCTATTGAAAATTCCTAGTAACCTGAATGTTTGTTCTTATAATCATTAAAGTGTCATGGTCAATTTAAGAAATTATGTCACTGATTATAAATATATTTACTCTTGATTGTAATTAAAATTAAGCAATAGTAATCATTTAAGTGACACAAAATTCAACTTAAAACCAAAAAATATGAATTTTTGGCTAGAAATATAAATTATACAAAAGTGTAATTTTTTTCAGAGAAATTTCCTCAGAACCAGTTACTATTTCTTACTTCTTTGTATTTTTATTTTTCTGAGATTTAAAGACAAAATAAGAGGTCACAAATGATTCTGGAACTGATATTTTCAGTGAATTTTGATGTAGATAAAATATCTGTGTTTCTTTGTATATAGAAGCTGGAAAGTAATCTAAAACACTTGACTTGTGGTTATGTAAAACAATGAAGAAAAGCTCTACTAGTTTCTAACTCTAGGATTTTTTAACATTATTATTTAATGCAAAGTAAATATTAAAATTATCTAAAGCAGTTTAAGTATATAGATTTCAATCTTGATATCTGGGTAAACCAAATCATAATCAATCACTTTTCCTATGAATTATACCTCTCTATCTCTGTATTAAAAACAATGTGCTGCTTAACATAATAACCAAATGAATCTTGATAATGTTCTTTTCTATATGCTTAGAAATCCAATCCTTCAAGTTTTATCAGTCCTACTTCTTAATACATGTTAAATTCATTCAATACTACTTATCTCTTGCCACACTGTGAAATAGTGGCTTTTTGAGATTTGGCCTACAGCACATGCAAAAAAACTTGAGCTCTGTTAAAAATTTTAGGTTTAATTCACTGCTAAGTCTTCAGTTATCATCTAAATGCTGGCCACTTTTGCAGTTGTCAGCAAAAGCCAGAAAAGTGTATGTAAGCATATGTAGATGTCAGTCTATATCCAGATGCATGTGTTTATAGATATGATATAGGTCAATGCTTTATATAATTGTTATGAGTATTACTATCATAAATGTCCTCTAAAGCTAGAAAAGAATCTAAGGAAGGAAGGAAAGGCAAAGAAAGCATTCACAGTTGAAAACAAGAAAAATGTGAAGAAATATTAAGTAGCATCTATTTGACCAATCTTACTAATCTATTATGTACACCATGTCAAAAATCCATCATTTCAACATTTTCATAGAGGAAAGATTTATACAAGGAATGCTATATTCCTAGGGATGTTACTCCAATTGGTAAAGCATGATTAACAGTGTTAGAAGAGGTAAAAAGGCTATGATTAATATGAATAAAAAAAGACAGATGGTAGGTTATAGACTATGACTATAATTTGTAAAAAATCTAGGGCTATAATTATAGATCTTGTAAAGTATAACTCATTAACAGTGATAAGAGTAAAATAATTTGTGTCAGTAGAGAGGGTTCACAATTTTAATGCAAGAACTGGGGTTCACAGTGTAACTAGGCATGGTGAAGCTGCCAGTGCTGAAAAAGGGGCTGCTGAAAATTTCATACACCTCTCTGAAAATATAACACAGAGAAATGGCTTTTGCTCTCACCAAGTTTTCAACTGTGATGAAATTGACCTATTCCAAAAGAAAATGCCCAGGAAAATATACATGAAGAAAAGAAGATGCCAGGTCACATGGCTATGAAGGATAGACTATCCTTATAATTTTAATGTTGTTATCCTTATAATTTGGATGTTGACCTCAAGAAGAAGTCTTTCTTCATTACTCTTATACCCTGAGAGTTATAGAGCATAAAGAATAGACTGGGGTCATGTCGAGATATAATACAAAAGCCTGGTGATAAGCATGATATTTCTTGAATGGATCAGGGAGGCTTTTCGTCCTAATGTTAAGAAATATGTTGGGGACAATGGTTTATCACTCAAAGCTCTCTCAATCATGGACATGTTCCTGTTCAAAAATAAAATTTGGAAGCATTCTCTGATGAATTGCCATGGTTCTCAGTCAAGAAACACATAATACAAGTCCTCTACTGCAGCCTATAGACCAGCAAGTTATAGATAAGTTAAGAAATTACATACCAAGGAATGCTTCCAAAAGTGCTTCCAGATGATTTTAGATACAGATTTAATCCTTAGAGAATTTTTAAAAGAACATTACAACATCCTTTTCTGTATGAGGTTAGTTGACAAATCATTCCCAGTGTCTCTCTAAGGCCCCTCACACTTACCTGGAAGAAAGTATAGCTTAAAATATACAAGTGAGCTCTTTTCCAACTAGAGCCAGGATCTGGCCTGTGAGTGAGAATTTCTGCCTGCTTGCCTGCTCCCCAGTTCCCTTTTCCATCCAGAGACCAGGCCTGGTATGTGTGGGACCTTCCATGCGTTCACCAGATCCCTTTCCACCATAGCCCATGACTAACATGCTGCCCCAGGAAGAAGCTGAGCACAGCAGCCAGACCCAAGCCAAACACATCAGGGTGAGTTTGAAATTGGTAGATCTGGACCTGGTAAGCTGAGACATTTTTTTTTCTTTTGTATTTCAGGGAAGGGTCCACAGGGTGTTCAGGAACTCACCACTGGATCAGACTCATAGTGATTCACCTTTTTACAGCCTCCCAAGAGCTGGAATTACAGGCTTGTGCCACCATGCCCAGTCTCAATTGTCATCTCAGAGCGTCCTGGAGGTGAGGCCAGCATTGAAACCCCTGGTCCCTGTGCTTGCTTGCAGGCACATAAATCACTGAGCTATTTGGCTTACCCAAAAACTAAGACACTTAAGCTGAGACATTTTAATAGACCATGATCCATGAGAGCATTCTTTTTCTCTCTTGATCAAGAGAGGGTGTAACAGGTAACCAGCATGAACTAGTCTGCCTAGAAGATGCCATGTACATCAAGGGGAGGAGATGAGACAGAACTTAGGGAAACTAATTTAAATACAAATCACAATTTAATACCTGCTTAACTACACAGATGTAAAGTTTGCTCTTATGGTCCAAAATACAAACCCATTAATTATAAGTTTGTGAACTGCTAAACATCACTACCCATTATTAGTGTTCTTAATTGTAGTTCTGTAAATACAAAACTTTAACTTACTTAACCACATAATCTCTCTTGAGTAAGAATTTTGGTAGGTGCTAGGATATTAATGGCACCAAATTTCTACACCAAAGGTCAAAGGACAGTCCTACACAAAATGAAAAAAAAAAAAAAAGAGAAAAATGCAGTGTCAGTCCCCAAGCCCACCCGGAAAAAATGCAGGATGCACTAGTATTGAACAAATTGGAAGCCACACTCCTGAAATTCTGAAGTAAGAGTGTCTGAAGTAAAGAAACAACTGCAGAAAGGTATAGAGGATATCTGATCAGAAATAATTGCCAAGGTAAAAGAAGAAAGGGTAACTATAGTGAAAGAATTACTAAGTTCTTCTAAAGCAGACACTGACAAAAAATAGAGGAGAATAGAAAAATGATGGAATCCTTGAATGAGTCATATAGGAAAGAAATAGAAAGCATGAAGCAAATTCAAAGAAGTATACAGGAAATTAAAACCTCAGTCACAAGCTTGCAAAACCATTTGGATGAAAGTGAAAATAGAATTTCGTATCTTAAACACAACATTGCAGCTAGACAAAAGGGAAGAAAAGATCTCTTAAAACACTAGGATACAGGAAAAAGTAATTCAAAATCTACAAGATGATGCAAAGTTGAACAACTTGAGACTAATAAACATCAATGAGAAAGAAGGATTCAACACAAATGATATAAAAAGAATATGGGTAGAAGTAATATAGAAAACTTCCCAAATATGGGGAAACAATCTGACATGTAGGGAACTGAAGCATATAGAACTCCAAATAATGTAAAGTTATTTAAAAACACATCCACATATATAATAATCAAGATCCCAGAAATCCAGCACAAGAATATACCAAAAGCTGAGAGAGAAAAGAAACAGATCACATTTAAAAGAAAACCCATAAGAAGGACAGAAGATTTCTTTTCACAAACCATCAAGTCAAGAGGAGCATGGATTAAAGTACTTCAAGACTTCCAAGAAAACAAATTCCAGCCCAGATTGCTATACCTTGAAATACTCTCTTTGAAGTCTAATGAAAAAGTGAAATATTTCCATCACAAAGAACAACTAAAGAATTTGATGTCAGTGTCAGTCAGGTAAGGAGTAAGGCCATGGTGTTATGTTCGGCTGTAGGGGACTGTTGTCAACAAATTCTGACCCTGTCAGTCAAGCGGAAGATCCAACACTATTATGGATTACTGGACTCTTTTAGAATATTTTGCTGAGTTAACACACCTATAATATTCAAAGGACGGAACTAAACAAAAAAGGAGAGACAGATGAATGTCTATTTTGTATCTGTGTATTCAAAACGGTTAGGATAGATATATAGTTACATTCTCTTAATGAATAGAGGGATTTGTTCTAATAGTGTTTGTAAATAGGATATCATGTCTGCGTCTTGTACAGGAAATAACCACTAGGAAGAGAGTATGCAATGTGCTAATTATTGAAACTGTCCTACCAATTTGATTTGAAACTGTCTCATTGCTATTTCTTTCTCAATAAAATTATGGAAAAAAAGAATTCAATGATGACAAAGCCAACCTTACATAGACTACTTAAAGATATTCTAGATCTAGAGAGGGACCAAAATGACCACAACTCCATGAATGAAAATGCAAAGAACCCACCAAATAGGACAAACAATTAAACATAGGACAAAAAGGGGTAAACAACAGCAGATAAATAATCTATCAATCCTAAGTCAATCCCTCTTAGTTATAATCATCAATGTAAATGGAATCAATTCACCAATTAAAAGAAAATACACAGAGTGGATTAAGAAGCAAAATTCAACAATATGCTGTAAATAAGAAACACACTTAACTCATAAAGAAATTCATAGGCTGAAAGTCAAAGGAAGAAAAACAATACTACATGACCCAGCACCTCAGAAAAAAATAGGGGCAGCAATCCTGATCTCAGACAGTCTCAACTTCAAACCAAGAAAGAGTAAATGAAATGAAGAAGGTCACTACATACTAGTTAGGGGAAAAAATACAAGAGGAAGACATAACAATCCTAAATGTGTACGCACCCAACCTGGGAGCACTTGTCTATATAAGACAAACCTTAATGTACATGAAAAATCTAATATCCAGTACTACAATCCTAACAGGACATCTTAACACACACTTAACCCAAAAATATAGGTGAAACAGACAAAAATTTAGTAAAGAATTAGCAGAACTGAACCAGAACTTGGAACCAATGGACTTAATGGACATATACAGAGTGTTCCACCCAATCACAGCTGAATAAACATTTTTTCATCTGCCCATGGGACATTTTCTAAAATAGACCACATGCTAGTCTGTAGGTCATGCTTAGCTACATACAAGAAAAAAAAATTATCCCATACATATTATCTGATCACAGTACAATGAAACTAAAAATAAATGACAAAAAGAAAACCAGAAAAACCCCATCAATACATAGAAATTGAACAGCATCCTCCTTAGCAAAAAATATGTTACAGATGAAATTAAACAAGAAATTAAACAATATCTACAATTCAAAGAAATTCAAGCACAATTTATAGGAATTTATGGGATGAAATAAAAGCGAGTCTTAGAAGGAAATTTATAGCCGTGAATACACACATGAGGAAAACAGAATAGGAACAAATAAATACCCTATTGCTCCACCTCAAATGTCTGGCCAAAGAAGAGCAACCTAAACCCAAATCCCGAAGAAAGGAGGAAATTATGAAGATTACAGCAGAAATTAATTCAATTGAGAAAAAGAAAATAGTACAAAGAAGTAAATTAATAAAAAAAAAAACTGGTTATTTAAATGATTCAATAAAATGATGAGCTTCCAGGGATGCGACCTAGATAACTTCATCATAAAAAGGAAAGAAAAAAAAAAACTCAATATCAAGCAATAAGGAAGAAAATGGGTGAAATTCCCATAGAACCTGATATAGCTATTTTGACAATCTTTGCTCTCAAAGAATTGAAGACACAGAAGAAATGGACAGATTCCTAGAAAGGTACAAATTATTAAAACTGAATCAAGAAGATATAATAACTCTCAATAACCCAGTAACAGCCAATTAAATACAAAATATAATAAAAAAAACCTACCAACAGAGGAAAGTCCAAGCCCTGATGGATTCACAGCTGAATTCTCCACAGCTGAAATAGATGGCCTCTACCTCAATCTCATAAAAGCCATCCATGACAATACAACTAGTAACATAATTTATAATGGGGAAAAACTAAAATCTTTTACTCTCAGATCAGGTGCAAGACAAGGATGTCCTCTATCTCCACTTCTATTTAATACAGATCTGGAATCATTAACTAGAGCCATTACAAAAGAGAGAAATAAAAGGAAGAAGAGTCAGTAAATAAGTAGTTAAGCTATCATTTGTAGAAGAAATTATATTCTACTTGGAAGACCCAAAAAGCTAATAGAATTAATATACAAAGTCAGTAACATAGCAGCATGCAAAGTAGTTACCCAAAAGTCAATAGCATTGTTATGCAAAGATAACAAACACATAGAGAGAAAAATAATACCTTTTACAATAGCACTGCAGAAAATGAAATTCTTAGGAATTAATCTGACTAAAGAAGTAAAAGGTCCATTCAATGAAAATTATAGTACTTTGAAAAAAGAGTGCATAGATGATTTCAGAAAATGGAAAAATACTCCCTCCCCCTGGATAGGAAGAACCAACTTTATGAATATTGCCATTCTTCCAAAAATGGCATACAGATTTAATGCAATCCCTATCAAAATACCACCAACATATCTCACAGAGTTAGAGAAATCATTCCTAAAATTTATTTGGAACCAGAAAAAACCTAGAATAGGCAATCCTGGACAAAAAATGTAAGGCAGGAGTCATTACAATTCCTGACTTGAAATTACACAACCAAGCTACTGTGATAAAATCATTATGGTATTGGCAAAAAAAAATAGACCTGAGGATCAATGGAATAGATAAAAGATGCAGATGAAAATACAGATACACTGAGCCATCTTATCTTTGACAAAAGAGCCAAACATGCTCACTGGAAGAAAGATAGCCTCTTTATTTAATAAACGATTCTGGAAAACCTGGCTCTCTTCATGCCGAAAACAAAACTTGACACAGGTTTATGACCATGCACTAAAGTAAAAATGGATTAAAGACCTAAACATTAAAACAGAAACATTAAATCCTGGAATAGAATATAAGAGGATCTCTTGAAGACATAGGGGTAGGCACACATTGCATGAGCAAATATCAAACTGCATAGGAAATACTCAAAAGAATTTACAACTGGAACCTCATATTATTGAGTTTTTTCACATCAAAAGAAATTATGAACAAAGTAAAAAGACAAGCCACAAATTTGGAAAAAACATCTTAACTAATAAATACTTAGTCAAAAATCTTCTATATACAGTTTATAAAAAAACAAAAACCATCAGTGCCAAAATATTTAAAGACCCAATTCAAAAATGGGCGGCATCCAAGATGAACACATGCTTCTCAGAGGACAAAATACAAAAATTAAATAAATACATGAACAAATTCTCCATATCACTAGTCATTTTTAAATGAAAATTAAAGCAACACTGAGACACTATTTCACCCCAGAAAGAATGGCTATCACAAAGAAATTAAGTAGCAACAAATGTTGGAGGGGCTGTGGAGAAAAGGAACCCTTTTCCATTGCTGGTGGGAATGTAGATTGGTACAACCATTATGGAAATCAGTGTGGAGACTCCTCAAAATCTAGGATGGGAAATTCTATTCAATCCAGCTGTCCCCCTACAGGGAATCTGCCAAAAAAACTGAAAACATTATGTCATAGTGATATATGTGCGCTTATGTTTGTAATCACACAATTTGTGATAGCCAAATCTTCTAAGCAACCAAAATACCCATCACCTGAGGGATCGGTTAAGAAGATGTGGTGTATTTATACAATGGCATATTATTCAGCTACAAAGAAAAATAATTTGAAGCCATCATATTTAAGTGAATGCAACTTGAAGCTGTATTCATAAGTGAAATAAACCAGACCCCATATGTGAATATCGTATTGTCTATCTAGTGTAAGAATTGAAAAGAAGAAATAAAATTGAAAGGTATTACACAGTTAAATGGAAGTCAAGAAGTTAAGGACTAAACAATGAAGAGAGTGAAAGAGGAAAATTTAGGAAATATTGCAGGGGCAAAGCCATGGCTTTATATAAAGATGGTTAAGTCATTGTTATTAAGAATCTCCATCAGGTTTTTGAAAATAGCAGTTAATGGGTAGAATTCTCACCCTGACTAATTCTATATGTGTATATCTGTGAATTAAGCAATTACACTGATGATAGAAATGTGTAATATTAAAACCATGAGTATTGTTTCTAATGTCATGTCAATTATTGCTATGCTCTTTAAAGTAAATGCTGCAAAAAATATGGATAATATAAGAAAACAAGAGACAAGAAAAAATGTTATATGATCGTCCTGATACAATGTTGCATATGACTTGACTTCTAAATTTCTGTGTAAAAATGTGTAATTGCAGTTTTTTACATTCTATAGGGATATAAATTTTGAAATATCCATGTTTGTTGGAAAATAGCAGTTCTATATTATGTCTAAGGTGTTTGATATTCAGACAGATAGTGATGTTAAGCTCAACTGCCTCTGTTACAAGTTAATAATATTATTAAACTTCTATTTTGGATGCTTAACAAATAAAGATTGCAGATCAAAAATTAGAGAGATAGATGGGCTTCAAGGATAGCCAATATTTTGGCCCTAGACCTTGAAGTTTAGTGAGGACTAAGGACATAAAAGAACCTGTGCTGTGATATCCTGTAATTCAGTGGTGTCTCAACTTTTCTGATCAAGAGATTATAGGGCTACAGAGGAAAGTGATTGACAGTGTAGAGTGTGCCTAAGGAGAGTCACATGGAGAGAAAACATTCTCTCAGGTTTTCACTGTAAGCAAATTGGTCAATCAATATCTGTGACTCATCCACATGGCTGACACTGACAAAAGATCTACAGATTGCTGTACATGGTTTCAGGGTAAAACCTGAGGGGATTTGACTGACCTTGTCAGATATAAAGGTTACATTTTTAGTTATATAAGTCTTGCTTCAAGTAGGTCTGAACTATCCAGGAAAAAAGTATAACCATGAGGTATAAAAGTAATGACATATTAATATGCTGAACTGTAAAGATTCAAGTCAACAGCTTCTGACAATTGCCAGTTCTGCTTATAACCCACTACTACTATGGACTTTTGGACTATATTAGATTATTTTGCTGCATTCAGGTACCTACAAAATTTAGACTGACTTCACATATGAAAAGCTCCTTTAAAGACTTCTCCAAATTCTGCTTCTCTAATTGCAGTGAAACACCCGTCTCTGACAAAACAAAAAAAAAGGCAATATATTGCAAGCCATGAAGCTAGGAAATCCACCCAATATGTGTAAGTGGGAATTGGACCAGTGCCTTGTAGTTCATGACATAATCATTAGAGTCCATAGGCTTGCAGTTAGACAGTGGTGAACTTATATAGGAACAGAAGAATTGTCTGCAGGAGATCCTCAGCAACTTCTGGCTGAACAATGAGAATGACAGCTGAAGAACTTTATGAAGAGGTGGGGAGTATCAGAAATAATTGCATCAAAGTTCTTCTGAAATAAAAGACGTCTTGAAAAACTGGACAGAGCCACTGACATTTATAGAGAAGACTTATCCAGACAGAGAAAAAGCCAATCATTTCATTCACTTGCTTAATGATAATGTCATGTCATACTACGTAACAGTGTTGAAGAAAAACAGAAACAAAAAGCCTTAGACCAGCTTTTATTTATAAAATTCTTGAGATATAAGTGAGATAGAAGCAGGACCTAGTAGGCTACAAACTCTCCCAAGGAGAAAAAGGCCACCAAAGAGCTATATCCCTGATGTTTTTATGGAAAAGGACTCTCTTTCCAAACAATAAGAACCTTACATTTCATCCTCTCTCTTCTTAAAAACCAATGATATCTACTTCTATGGTGAGTACAGTATCAAATTTTTGTTTTTTTTAAACTGGGCACATTTTTATGCATTTTGGTGAATACACCTGGATATTTGTGTTCCTAGAAAATTATACACATTATACAACCTTTTTATTATGAAAAGGATAGTTATTGGTTGCACTGGGAGGTCTGGAACACATTATGGACATTTCCATTATTTTTATGGGAAATGTAGCCTTGAGTTAAAAACAACTTGAGTTACAAGTAGCCCTCAAGAATTGAGTTCATGCCTGTAATCCCAGTGCATGGGAGTGTGAAAGCAGGAGGATCACTACAAGTCTGATCTGTATAGTGAGACCCTGTAAATCCTGTACTAAATACATAAAAAAAGGAATTGAGTCCATGAGTCAAGGATCCAATGTACAAATTTACTAACAAATTATAGTTCTCACCATCATTTATTATGTACTGTATCTTTGACCAGAACTCTGCTTTATTCCCCAGTGCTTCACTATTCTCTATTCTGTGCAGAGTAGTCAATGATATTCTGAAAATACAAATTAGATTATTTCATTTTCATGCAAAAAGAGCCCCACTGCTTCCACTGCAGAAAAATAAATTACAACAATTTCAGCATTCTGTACATGTCATTGCCTCCTCTCAAGTACTCTCTTGTGTCTCGCTCATAATAAATACCTTTAATTAACACATTATGAATGAACATATCAATTTCTACTGTATGACAATTTATTTTTATATGCCCTAAAATACTTGCATCCATTCCTTCACAGCCAAGACAAAACAATCCAAAGCATCATAGAAAAAAACTTTTGAGCAAATTTAATTCTTTAATACATGCCCAACATCCAATATGTCCCCAAATATTAGTTGACCAATAATTATTTTATTGTCTTCCTCTATAGAATGCAAAGCTTAGAAAAATTGGTGACTCACAAAGGATGGGAGTGCTGCCTGCAAGATACATGTTGTAAAGCCTGTATGGTGCATATGTGAGTGTACATGAGATATGTAACAAGGAATATTTTTATACTCTGGCCATAACAAATATACATCATCTCACAACAAGTTGAACTATTGTGAACAGGATAGAACCATTCTAATCCCAGATGACTTTTAACTATCTTATCAGGCAATCATTAAGGAGAAAAATCTGTTTGAAATTTTTTCAGGCTGAAATATTATTATCATATATATAAATATGAAACATTTTCTATGTTTTCAGTGTACACTGAGTTCTCAAAAATGTATGTGCTTTGACTCTTGTGGTGTCTTTATAACATTTATTCCTGATGAGTTGTTGGCCATTTTGCAAAATTTAACTACTGGAAGAAGACTTTAGAGTAGTTAAGTGGCTGATGCAATACCATGTTGAAATATGTATTTCCATTAATGAAGACTTTTTGTTTACATGATGGGATAGATAGGTAGATAGGTAGGTAGATACACAGACAGACATACAGACAGATATTTGCAAATATACCTATTAAACTTTTACTTCAAAATGTCAAAACTTGTAAACAGTAGTAATAGTTATATGCTGTTGATTTGCTTTGCTTATCTTGATACTTGTCATAAGTAGATATAAAACATCAGGTGCTAAATTTTTACATATTTTTGTCAAATTATTTTCATATTGAAATATATAAAATTACTTTCTCTCTTATAAATATTTAATCTCAATG
>NW_004524772.1:4187829-4195791 GCF_000260255.1 Octodon degus | reverse complement strand
TGTGTATTCAAAGTGCTTAGGATAGATATATAGTTACATTCTCTTAATGAATAGAGGGATTTGTTCTAATGGTGTTTGTAAATAGGATATCATGTTCAAATCTTGTACAGCAATTAACCACTAGGAAGAATGTATGCAGTATATGAATTATTGAATCTGTCCTACCAATTTGGTTTGAAACTGTCTCATTGCTATTTGTTTCTCAATAAAATTATGGAAAAAAAGTTTTAAAAAGGAAACGATTATGATAAAGATTATGATTATGAAATTTATAGAAATAACTTAAATTGCATAAACCTATGAAAAGATTCTCAAGAAATAAAATAATGCAGTACTTAAAAAACAAAAACAAAAACAATGGCATTGCCATTCCCTTCTACAGACTCCTCACCCCACCCCAACAATGTAGGCTTGCTGATCCTCTGGTTTTAGACTAGTGAAACATATCCGATATTTTTATCTCCAAAACTATAAGCTAGTAAATCTGGCTGCCAAGAGAGCTCGGCAGTCTAAGCCCCTTCCTGGCAAGTACAACGACCCAGGTTTCATCCCTGGTACTTCACACTGTGCCAGCCCTAGAACTGGAGAGGTGGCCCCTGCCTTTAATGCAGCACTGGGGAGGCTGGACGTGAGTCTCCTCGTTAGTGTTCACATTGCCTGAATGTGTGAGGTGAAGGATCACTTCACTCTGCTTGCACATTTCTTCAGTGGAGAGATGTCATAGCCTTCATATGGGATATCTAGTAGGCACAAATATAAGGCTGCTGCTTGACTAATCGCTTGAATTTCTTAATGTATGAAGGACAAAAATTTTGAAATGTTAAAATTTTTGGATTAAAGTAATGAAAAATGTAAATGAACCTATAGTACTCTGACCAAAGCTACAACATTTATGAAAGTAATATTTTGTTTCTTCTTAGAAGCATCATGTTGCTGTGAAAAGGAATGCATCTGTCTATCTATCTATCCATCTATCTATCTGTGTGTTGTTAAAATATGGAATTATGTAAGCTAAGTATTTGATTTGAGATAATACAAATCAATATAAAGCAAAATGGCCATGAATAAACTAATTTTCCCATCTGATAGAGCCTGCTGTCATGGCAGAAACACTACACATCTGTCCTGTTCAATGTATTAACCACCAACTACTATTCGGTAGTTGACATGTGGTTACTGTGTTTAAAGAACTGAACTGAATTTGGGATTTTATTTAACTTTGATTACTTTGACTTATGGCTTGTGGCTACCATATTGGGAAGCTCAGAACTTGAATATGTAATTACCTTTAGTGAGAGGAATAAACCTGACCTCAGAGAAACCCCACAATATCAGTGATAGAAGACAATGAACTACATGCGCCAAAAATGTATATGCATCAACTATGTATAATTGTGCAAATTTTATTAAAAATACAGTCATTAAAATATCACAATTCCAAGATACTGGTGTTGTTCTCTAAGTACTGAGGATCAAACTCAGGAACCTGTGCTTGCTAGGAGGCACTTGTGCCGCTGAGCTGTATCTCCAGGCTAGTATCATTTTCTTTCTTGTGTGTGTGTGTGTGTGTGTGTGTGTGTGTGTGTGTGTGTGTGTGGCACCAGGGATAGAACTCAGTGGTTGTTTTCTAAATGATAGGGGGAAGACATGTGGAATCCAAGATGAAAATGTCAATACATTCACAATGGATAATCTTTTTAATCTAATACTGAAACCAAAGATAGACATGTGTGTCCACTGCAGAGCATAGCAATGATTATACTTTGTGTCCTTAAATGATTAATAATCCTGTATTATCTAATCTGTTTATAAACATCATTTCTGAATTTTGCATTGGAGTGTATAGTTAAATCAGAAAAGCTATGTCAACTTCACTATGAAAAATCTTGACACTTTCCACTAGACACAGTTTTAAGCTTTGACAATGTTCATTCCTTTGGGTGTCCTATGGATTGCTTTCAAGAAGTTTAAAGTCTTTGTCATTCACTGCTCCCCTGAATTTTGCACCTCAATTTATAATTCATCATTGATTTAATTAACTTCAAATAACACACACACAATCCAGCTGACAAAGCCAAGAACTGAATAGCAGCTGGGAAACAAAGAGAAAGAGAGATAGCAGAGCTTCAGACAGAATGGAATGACACACAGAGAGAACTTTAAGACAGGAACTTCATGTTAGAGCACACTGTGGTGCTATTTTCTTTAAATTGAGAGAGTTTCCTATCATCAAATTTCACATGTCATTTTTAGGCTATTCTGGAAATGCAGACAGCAGCACAGTGTGCTGATGCCAGTGTGTCTCTAAGTCTTGTTAAGTGTGTCTCTAAGTCTTGTTAAAGTCATTACAAAACATGATCACATCTTCTTGCAGCTCATAGTCTGCAGAGACATGGTTATAGTTAAACAATTATGTCTTCTGGGTGTTATATATGCTTTATCAGCTGAATCACTTATAACTTCTGCAATTTATACAATGGACATTAAAGCATAACTTTACTATTATTCATTGTTGATTTAAGAGAGTAAAAAAAGGCAAACAATTGCCCTAAGTTCAAAGAGATCTTTGACTGAAAATGTAGAATTTTAATTTAGAAGGTTTGCCATTTTCAGGCGAAAGTAACTTTGTGTTTTAGAGAAATTACATGCAAAACTCAGATTCTTCAAATGTGAAGCATGGAATTTTTATCTATAAAAGTCAGAAAATTCAATTTTGCTCTATACTGCAGAACTATCAAATGTTGTGCACTTTCTGTGAACTAATAATTCACTCTTCCTCACCCTTGCAATTGACCATTAAAATATTGTAAAATGTAAACTTAGAGTGGACAATATTATCTCTCCAAGGAACACTTTTGTGGACTGGAGAACTATTTAGATCTATCTTTTATAATAGCATTAAATTTTTTTCATAAGTGATGGAATTTTTGTGAGAGGTATTATATATAAAGTGTTAGTTAATTTATTGTGGGCCAGCCATCTGAATTCAAACCATTGTCTCCTGTTTGTTATCCCATATGATCTTGAGAAAGTTACTTAAACTGTCTCTGACCACAAGATCAGAATAAGAGGATGTTTCCCAAAGCCATAAATCATACATCTCCTAGATTTCTTTGTGATCCTTTGTCCATCTTGAACTAGGTTAGGTGATGCAGTTGAAAGATGACCAGTGAACAAAAGGCAAGCAGTGGATGCAGGCCACATACATACATACATACTGGAGGTACCCAATGTTGGAAATTGTTCATCATTTGATAAAATCATTAGCTTCCACATTCTGTGTGAATCCATTGCAGGCTTCTCCTAGGGCATGCTTTCTGCTAACCTGCTTTGAAAGAGAAAGAGTTTTGGGTTCACTATGTTAACAACCCTCCTGATAAAAGCCCAGATCTTACATATATGAATAGTGGAATAAAGACTTTCCTCAGAAGGTTTTATTTGAGGAGTTTTCTTTCAAGCACTTCAGAGAGTTTCTGCTTACCTATAATCTAGGTAAACATTAGTGTTTCATCTCCTGCCAATGGAAATTCAGAGGAATCGTCATAACAGGATCTGAAGGACCAAATGCTCAGCGTGCCTCCAGAACCCTGCTGAGAGAATCCAAACACAAAGCAATTTTTGAAGTTATCCTGGGCCCTGTCCTCTAATCAGTACCATGAGAAGCACTAAATAAGCAGAGAAGGGGTCCCATAGATGCTTTTTACAGTAGTGATTATGATTCACAGGACAAATCATTGGTTATAGTTCCCCAAAGTAAAGCTGAACAATTAAACACAAGGCTGGGTAGAAAGTATCAAGAAGCCAGGGCCTAACTGCTTGCTACAAGGTCAGAAACAGAAACATTTGCCATGTAATAAAAGTTTAAAACATCTCTCAATCTTAAATACTTTGCAAAGTACAGGGACTATGTTGAATCTCATGTTGTAGAGTAAACCAACTTTGGCAGCACAATAAAAAAAAATAAATAAAATAAAAATTATCCCTTTAGGAGGATATCACAAAATGTAGATTTCTTTTATAATTTTTTCTTGATCACAAAAATCTCATATTTTACAAATTCTAAAACAGGAGAAAAAAACTAACAAGTGTTCACACAATAACTTCAAGATTTGTTTCTTACAAAACATTTTTCAAGCTTTTGAAGATTCAAGTTTGTCTAAATAATTATTTCTGTTCTGAGTTTAACACTAGAGTCTCATTAGGTCAAGATTTTTAGAAATAACTTAATTAAGATAGAGCAATGCTATTTATAATTGACTTTCTATTATATATGGTCATCCACTAAACATAAAATATTTATTTATTTATATTTTATATACATGTATGTGTCCAATTTATTTTATTTAAAAATATGGTCTCAAGGTGCATTCATTTGCCTAGAAGTGTCTCAAACTTATCCTTATATTCTTTTTATAATAATTTTATTGAGAAACAAACAGTAGTGTGACAGTTTCAAAATCGAATAGTAGGACAGTTCCAATAATTAATATATTACATATTGTTGTCTTCTAAGTTGTTATTTATAGTACAAGATGCAGACATGATATCCTATCCACAAAAAATATTTGTACAAATCTTGCCATTCATGCAATTAAGAGAAAGTAGCTGTATATCTATCCTAACTATTTTGAATATAAAGATACAAAATAGTCCTTTCTTTCTTTCCCCTTTTTTTGTTTAGTTTTGTTACAGATGGGCATTTCATTGTCACTTAAACATTGTAGGTGCATGAATTCAGCAAAATATTCCAATATAGTCTAGTAGTACATAACAGTAGTGGGTTATCCATAGGACTAGCTATGTTAGAAGTTGTTGATTTGGAGCAGGCAAATGGCTCAGTAGAATAAGTGATTCCCTGGCAAGCACAAGGCCTGAGTTCAATCCCCAGTTCCACAAAAAAAAAAAAAAGAAAAGAAGAAGTTGTTGAATTGAGCCTTTTATAGCTCAGCATATTAATATGGCGTTACTTTTTATACTTCCATTTTATAATTTTCTGCTGGACTGTTAAGATCAAAATAAAGTAAGACCTATATAACAAGACATGTAACTTTTGTAGTTGACAAGATCAGCCAAATCCCCTCAGGATTTAGCCTGAAACCCTGTGCTTCAGTCTGTAGATCCTTTGTCAGTGTCGGCCATGTGGATGAGTCACGGCCATTGCTTGACCAATTTGCTCTCTGTGAAAATCTGACAGAATGTTTCTCTCCACGTGACTCTCCTTAGGCACACTCTACATCATCAATCACTTTCCTCTGTGGCCTTCTAATGTCCTTGATCAGAGAATTTGGGGTGCAACTGAGTTACATGATGTTACAGTACAGGTTCTCCTATGTCATGAGTCCTCACTGACCTTGACTAAGGCAAAAATTTTGGCTGTCCTTGAAGCCGTTCATTTTCTCTAATTTTTGGTGTGCAAACTTAAGTTTTTAACTCTGCAGAAGAGAAGCTTATTATTATTACCCTACAATACAGGCAGTTGAGCTCAACCTCACTATCTGTCTGAATATCAAACATCTTACACATAACATGGAACAGGTATTTTCCATGAAGCATTGATATGTTAAACTTTAAGTCCCTACAGAATTCAAGAATTAAAAAAAAATATTTAAAAATAAGTAGGAATGAACAATTACATATTTTTACACAGAAATTTAGAAATCTACCCATATACAGCATTGTAGCAGGACAGTCCTATGTCATTTTCTTTTCTTGTCTCTTGTTTTCCTTTATTACACTTTTTTAAATTAAACATTTACTTGAGAGAAAGTATGACAGGAGTTGGTATGACATGAAAAGCAGTACATATTTAGAGGCCCAGAATGACAGGCATTCCAAGTATGACCCCAGTATTACACATTGCTATCTTCAGTGTAGTTGCTTTGTTCACAGGTATCAGCATTTATAGTTAGTCGGGGTGAGAATTCTACCAAATAACTGCTAGTTTGAAAAACCTGCTGAAGATTCTCAGGATCTTTGCCTTAACCATCTTGTGCTTATAAATGTATGGCTTTGCCCCTGTCATGTTTCCTAGATTTTTTTCCTTGCCTTCTCTTCATTATCTAAACCTGAATTTCTCTCTTTCCTTTGAACTGTGTTATACCTTTCTTCTTTTGAGTTCTTATACTAGGGAGAATATATGATATTTACACATGTGGATCTGGTTTATTTCACTTATGAGTATATCTTCAAGTGGCTTCCACTTAAATATAAATGCTCCAAGTTTATCATTATTTATAGTTGAGTAATACTCCATTATATTAACATACCACATATTTTTCATCCATTCTTCAGATGATAGGCATCTTGGTTGTTTACAAGATTTGACTATCATAAATTGTGCTGCTATAAACATATGTGCATGTATATCACTATGATATGACGTTTTCCTTTCCTCTGGGGAAATTCCCAGTAGGGGGATAGCAGGCTTGAATGGGATGTCCAGTCCTAGTTTTTAAGGAGTCTCCACACTGATTTCCATAACGGTTGCACCAGTCTACACTCCCACCAGCAGTGGAGAAGGGTTCCTTTTTCCCCACAGCCTCTCCAACATTTGTTGTTGGTTGATTTCTTTATGATAGCTATTCTTTCTGAGGTGAGATGGTATCTCAGTGTTATTTTAATTTGTGAAAATATTTACTTTACTTTTCAACAACTCTTATAATAGTAAAACATAGTATTTGCTCAAATCCAGGAGCCCAGTGTGAAACTAGGCTTCTTCAAAGTGAATGGATAGTCAATAGACATAGGACCTAAGAAGAAGAGAGTAATGCAGACTTCTAGGACAGCAGGCAGATCTGTCCCATGTGTGTTGCCTGTATGACTGCCTGACTTCCTCATCCCCCCTATCTGCTGAACTCCGTAGTTCCTATGAGTCCTGAACCCAGGATTTCTGGATGACAGCAGTCCTATCATTTCTACAGTGGACATTGTATTCTAGAAACTATGGAAAATGATAGTTTTTACAAATTTAATATACTTTAATACTGTCTCATAAAAAATTATCATTTTATCACAAGAGAAATGGGAAATAGCACAAGCAGACATTCATGTACATCATCATGGCAATCAAAGAAAGCCAAGCTTTAAAGGGGCTACTAGCACAGGAGGTCATCTCATTCATGGATGGGATCAATACATTTATAAACTCACATCAGGGGTTGGAGAGATAGCTCAGTAGAATAAGCACTTGACTGGCAAGTGCAAGGCTCTGAGTTCAATCCCCAGTACTGCAAAAATAAATAATAACATAAAATAACATAAAATAATTAAAAATGAAAATACAAACTGAAATCAGAAATGTTAAATCCTTTTTGGTCTTCAGACTCACTGTGTTGGACAGGCTGGTCTTGGTTTCAAGGTGATCTTTTTGGCTCAGCCTTCTGAGTGCTAGGATTACAAGTGAATATCGTCACACTGTTCCTCACTTTCTGATAATGTAAGTCTTCCCACAGAATCCCCACTTAATGATGCAAGGACAAGGAGCCATCTTGGAAGCTGAGAATGGTTCCTCATTAGATGTGAAACCTGCTGGAGCTTGGATATGGACTTCCTCTCATGCAAAATGATCAAAAGTAAGTTTCTATTGTTGATAAGTTACTCACTCTTGGGGCCAGGGAGATAGCTCAGTAGAGTATACACTTGCCTGTCAAGTACAAGTGCCTGAGTTCAATCCCTAGTTCTTCTCAAAAAAATACACATAGTATAAATACTTGATGAAAAATACCTGTTCCATATTATGCCTAAGATGTTTGATGTGGAGACAGATAGTGAGGTTAAGCTTAACAGCCTAAGTTGTATGGTAATAACAATAAGCTTGTCTTCTGGATGGTTAACAACCTAAGTTTGAAGACCAAAATAAGAGAAAAAGGAGGGCCATAAGGAAAGCCAACATTTTGGCCCTAGCCTTCCAAGGTCACTTAAGACTCAGGACATATGAGAACTTGTACTGTAACGTCATGTAAC
>NW_004524772.1:4186631-4187335 GCF_000260255.1 Octodon degus | reverse complement strand
TGTCCATTTTGTATCTGTGTATTCAAAGTGGTTAGGATAGATATATAGTTACATTCTCTTAATGAATAGAGAGATTTGTTCTAACGGTGTTTGTAGATAGGATATCATGTCTGCATCTTGTACAGCAATTAACCACTGTGAGGAATGTATGTAATGTGTTAATTATTGAAACTGTCCTACCAATTTGATTTGAAACTGTCTCATTGCTCTTTATCAATAAAATTATGGAAAAAACCAAAAATATACACATAATTACTCACTCTCTGATCATCTGTTATACTATCATAAATAAAGACAGGGCCCTATACAAAAAAAAAATTTGATAACTGCTGGACCTTCTATGGCGATATGAACTGAGACCCACAATAGAAAGAACAATAATATAACCATAAATTTTCAATAATTAAGTAACCTGACCTGATATTTCCTAACAGTTCAAGTAATAAAGGTTTACAGAACTTAATAGTTGTGAAATCCCATCATTATTCTCAAAATTATATCAATTGTGTGTCTTTATCAGAAGGTAATTTTAAAAATCCAACTCAAGCTAGCAAAATTGTACTTGTGAATCAACAAAAGATGTCATTTTCTCTGTAAAAGCATTTTCAATGAATTCCTTGGCATAGTGAAGGAAACAAAAGAAAAGGTATTAGGCAAAATAAGATATAAGAGCTGGCCAAATAGCTCAGAGAATTAAAGTGCCT
>NW_004524772.1:4173226-4186481 GCF_000260255.1 Octodon degus | reverse complement strand
AAAAAAAAAAAAAAAAAAAAAAAAGAAAGAAAGAAAGAAAGAAAGAAGAGAAGAAAGATACTTATTTGAAGCAATTATCATAATTTGTTTTTTTCAAATCTTGATGAATGAAACCTAGGTTATGTTAGTGGTTCATTTCCACCAAAACTTCTTTCAAAAACAAGCCTTTTTACACTAAAATTGAATATGAAATTCAGCTCCATATAAATGAACTACATAAGCATGGTTTTGTAAATACTTTTAAGTAAACAAATAATTTTATTATCAGTTTCAGAGTAATGTCACCTTGCCAAGTTTTAGTTACTCTTATTCCAGTTCAGATGGATGGTTCATCATCAAACAATGGGAAAGGTACCAGTGCACACACTCTTAGTGCTTGGCCTTTAAAGGTCATGTTTGGCATGTTTTCCAATATTTGCAGTCTTTACTTCATATTTCATTCATAAAGGTATCTTGTTAAAACCACCAGTTACAGTGAGCCTCTAATTTTGAAGCTATATCTTTTATCCTGCCTACTGTTCTCCATATAGAGGATTCTTAAAAAATAAATGAATTAAACTGAAGCAATTTGAAATCCAGACACTCCATTCACTTCATTTTCTGTTCATTGCATTAATTACAATACCAACAATAGTAAATCATTGCATGTGTCATTTCAACTTTTACTTTCTCTCTATAGATATAGGTCTATAAGATTTCTGACTCAGAGAATACGCATATGTTCATATTGTGGAGATAAATTAATTTGTTTCCCATACCTATCAGTGAAGCATAAAACTTCTATTTTATCCACATTATTGTTGACCTAAAACTATCAATCTAAACACACTGCTGGAATTCTGAGTATTGATCAAATAATTTAATTGAAATTTGTATTTGCAAGTTTTATAATAACCATATCAAAATTGTGGTGAATTAAAATGTCTTTCAATATCCAGCACAAGAAAATTATGTAATAGATTATTAGTTGTGACAGAATCTGGAATAAAAAGTTTCAAAGAATGATATCCAAATAATATTCCTTACCATGTAGTGATCTATGATTTTATCATATGTACAGCTAATGTTTTCATTTGTATTCTCTTGTTTCATGAAGATGCTATGATATCCTCTTGAAATGAAAAAGTGGTTATGTGCTTTTAAATTTAAATTTTTCACTTAAGTGAAGTAAGAATTATTCACAAAACGCATCTCTCCAATATTGAAAAAGTCATTTTCTCTAATAAAATCATTCTGCCTTACATTGAAGATATCCAAAGGTTAGAAAGAGTACTGCTGTGGCCAGAGGCTTCTCTAGTATAAAAGCAGGACCCCTGAATGGCTCTTAACAGGTGGAAGTTAAGTTAATCTGGAAAGCACAATTTGAAGAAGCCCTTCAGAAGAATACAATTTCTCTCCACCTGCAGATTTGTTTCCAGCAGCAAATATCCTCGCTTCATGTATTTCACTCCAAACGTGCAAATAACCTGAGAAGTATAGCCATGGAGGAATAATGTGTCTGTGCACATGTGTGTCTGTTCAACCAATTAAATTTTTAAAAATACATAAATTCAATATACAAGAAAACATAATTTTATAAACTCTAAAGATGGGATTATTCACTCTCATTTTGCTCTATTGATTTTTCCACTTAATCCCTCTAAGTAAGACTTCTAAGGTTCTTTTCAGCCCTTGGGGGCAAGAAAACAACAAACATGGAATAAGTCAAACTTTAAGGTTATCTGTTTGTAAAAGAATGAAACTGGAACCTTATTACTCACCTTATGCTAAACTGAAATCAAGATGGATCAAAGATGTAAACATTAAAACAGAAACATCAAAACACTTCTGAAAGAAAAATAAAACCCTTAAAGATACAGGTGTACAAAAGGATTTTCTGAACAAAACCTTAATCACATAAGAAATAATGCAAAAATCAACAAATGGGATTATATTAGACCAAAAAGTTTCTGTATAGCAAAAGAAAGTCTGCAAACATCCTGTCTCCATGTTTGTATTACAAAATTATGTTTCTTTTACTTAACTGCTGCTTTTGTTTAATTTTAAAGAGAAGAAAGATAAACTATGAAACTGTTTCAAAACAGATTACTAGGACAGTTACAAAAGTTGATACATTGCATATTGTTGTCTTAGTTAATCAGAGTACATGATATAGGCCTGATATTTTGTCTAAACAATACTACAAAGTGCTCTTTTCAAGAAGCTAAGAGAAGCTAACTATAAAACTGTTTTAACTATGAGGAAAGGGGATAATTAAAAAGGAAGAAGAACTATACATAACTGTTGCTTTCTAAAGTAAATGATTTTTTCAAGAATTTAGCCCTAAAGTATAAAAGCATATACACCTCATGTGGAAATAACAATATATATGTCACGCATACAATCACACAATTACTGTATAGATTTTCTCATCATAACTAGGTGGTTCAAGTAGTGTTTTTCCAGGTAAGGCAAAGTTTTACCTACAGTTACTAAACAACAACTACATGATAGTGCCACTGTGAAGTATTAATTACAGATATATATGTACTTCAAGTATATGTCAATTATTATCTGAATAATGAACATTTTTTTTGTATTTTAGGGAAGGGTCTACAGGGTGTTCAGGGTCTCACTACTAGATCAGACTTGTAGTGACCCACCTGTTTATAGCCTCCCAAGAGCTGGGATTACCAGTGTGCGCCACCACACCCAGTCTCAATTGCCATCTCAGCGAGCCCCGGGGCGGGGCTGGCACAGCAGGCCTGGGGATTGAAACCCTGGCCCCTGAGCCTGCTTGCAGGCGCTTTAATCCACTAAGCTATTTGGCCAGCCCAACACTTTAAACATTTTCAAATTCACACTAATTTTATTTCAATTTTAATTTCATTTTCATTTTGGAATATCAATTCCAAATTAAATTCTGTGTATTTGAACAAAATGAAGTATTGATCTCAGTAATTTAACTCGTAAAGTACAAAAATATTTCATACCTAAATATTAAATGTTAATCTCATTGTTTTTGTATAAAGATGAACATTTTTCTACTCATCAAAATAATTATCCAAAAGAAAAAGCATAAAAATTAAATTTTCATTAGATAGAATAACTCATGATGAGTTAAAGCTTGATTTTAACAGTATTTCAATGCACTACTGAATTCAATTAGCTGTTTTAGCTATGTACAGCCAATGCTCAGCAACTTCGTGCTGTCAGCACCCTTTTGCCTCTATTTTTTGACCATTCTGGGAGCCACATCTTGTGTCAACTCATATGTGTTGTCGTGCTTTGATGTAAGCCTAATTCCTGACAGAATGAAAACTTCATTGTCACCTCCTTACTAAAGTCCTTAGATCTCATATGTAAATAGGAATTCACTGTATGTGTTTGTCATTTGCAGCCCCTGCCAAATGTAACACATGAGAAATGCTTCTCTGATCTATCAACATGATATTAGCAGTCCGTCTAGTGAAACTTAGTTGGTAATGAAAAAGTAAATGTACATTTCACTTTTAATTGGTTGACACATAACACACAACACTGAACTCCATTCTCCCAAGCTAAAAATCTGTCATCTTTAATCAGTGCTTCTCAAGGGGAGAAAAAGAATGGCTCGAGGCATTGGACTTTTCTTTAGAAATTTAGCGAGCAGTATCCTAATTTGATTTTTGATTTCCTAAACTCTTTGAAATGTGATGCCTTCATAAGAAAAAATATTGAGTTTGACTTCCAAACTACAAAGCTACAACTGAATTCTCTAAAAATGAAATAGGTTATAATTTTACAGGTCTCCAATGAATATGAGATATGATTTTAATAGCTAAAGCTTTCTTCAGAAACAAAGTGAAAATATTGTTTATTGCTTGGAAACCATCCAATTAGAGGGAAAGGGACACTGGGTGACAGGAAACAAGCTTTGTCTCAAGAAAGCTTCTGTTAGTGGTAAAGGGAAAAGGAGAAATAGAGTTTTAAAGAAGAGGTGGAAAATAATGTCTTGGGAATACTAGTGAAGAGTAGAGCGTATTAAACAGTGCTCTGGAATACAAGCTCTGATTCTTGTTGGTCAGGAAAAATGCAGTTCTCATATGGTGAAAGAATTGAATGAACATCTAGAAAAAAGTGGCTCAAGTAGGGATCTGAAGTCCCTCTTTTTCCTGAGCAGCTCAAATTCAACCTGCTCAGCATTCATTTTCCCCCAGACCCCAAGCCTTCCTCATTCCATCTTCCCTGAGCTAAATGCCTGACTTCCATCTCCTCTAGTAGTCTGGCTTCACAGAAGCTGAGTTTTGGAGTATGGATTTATACTACCAAGCCACAAGCAAACAGATACAGTTGCACTGTGTAAACTCAGCATAGCACCTCTGCTTCACCACGTGCAGATGTAGTTCTTCAAGCTGTGATGCTAATTTTGACCTGTTTTATACAATATTAGTAGAAAACTTCTACTAATTTCACATGGACAACTCAGGATGTTTATGATTTATATACTCATTTCTCTCTTAAAGATTCGTTGTTGGCCACTGAGTTATATAGAAATATTATAGGGGCCTGGGAGATGGCTCAGTGGAATAAGCGCTTCCTTAGCAAGGGCAAGGGTCTGAGTTCAATCCCCGGTTCCACAAAAAAAAAAAAAAAAAGGAAAGAAATACTATAAGCAGTCAGACAGCACTAGGCCCTCAGAAGGAGCCAGGATGGAAGGTGAGATCCTTTGTCACTGTGGGAGAAACAGACACTCCCACTGTGCATCAGACTTCAAAACAAAAGATCAAACAAAATACAAAACTCCCCAAAGATAATCATCAGGGACTGATATTCTAAATTCATCTCTATCACCCTGAAAAAGCCAGGATAAGTCACTAACCCAAACCCCTACAGGAAAAGGCCCTGCTCTATATTCATGCCCAACTGCCAAGTGGCTTGCTCCCCCATTTGGTGCTACTTTTAAGCAATTTTACCTGAGCAATTGTGCTTATATTTTTACTGGTAGACCATAGATGTGTCCCAGATCAGGCCCACCTAGTGAGTTCCCATGTTTTCCACCTTAAACCTGCCTCACTTCATGATTTTCCGCTATAAAACTCCCTAATAGAGACAGAGTCCTGGGCAACCTACTCAGTTCCCCTTCTATTTCTCTGGGACAGGAACTTTCTTTGTCTCAGTAAATGTATTCTGCTCTCAACCTCTATTGTTGCTAAAATTTATTCAACAATTTTAGAGAACATGAGCTCGTTATAGGTATCTTTCATGTTGGGAGTTTCATTTCCCTACATCAGATTAATATTGTACTACAAAATATTTGTAAATTTGATCCTGTATATAACTTGTTTTGTTCTCTTAATAAATATTTACTGAGTTCTTATACTGTTGCAGATGCCACTGGAAGCACTAGACATTCAGGAGCAGAAGAGTTAGTTTTAAACCTTACATAGATAGAAAATGTAAACAAACTACTCGTAAATTATAAGCCTGTTTCCAACATTTGTGGAGTTTTTAGCTCAAATAGATGTGCTATTATAATTCACAAAAATCTCAGAGAAAAATTATCTCAGAATGAAGCTGAATCTTAGCAGTACTATGTGTGAAATGTCTTTTTGAATTTTTCACATATATTTATATATATATATATATTCAGATTGATCTTTAATTGCATGTTCTGTTCATTGAATAATAAACATGGTAGTTCTGCCATTCTGTTTGTGCACTAATATGCACATCATCTATTTGTATATTTTTTTAAAGTGATAAAGAAAAATTTGTTAAGTCTGATAACTGACACAAATTACAATGTGTCACAATTCCCCCAAAATATGAGCAAGACAGGCCATAACTAGTGACAATAGTGTCTTGCCCCAACTGGGCAACTAAAATCGAAAGCCATTGTGGAGACACAATATTTTCACAATGAGCTGGAAAAGGGCACATTTCTACCTGCTAATTAAATGTCAGTGAAGCCAGATTCCTCCTTTTTTCTTATTGGAAAATTAAATAAGAACAACAGTTTTTCTTTTATTTGATGTGCCCCATTGAAGCATAACTCCAAATTAGGGACCACTGCTCCAGGGTAGACAATTAGTTATGCTAGGTTGGCATTAATAGATCATTAACATGATCTCTGCATTTGTCTGTGTTTTTTTTTTTGTGTCGCAGATAGATGCCCATGGAAGGTACAGAACAGTGTAGGGCTAGACTATTTAATATCAATATTTCATTTCTGATACAGTAATCACTCAGCATTTAAATGTCAAACGTTTTCTAGCAAATGTGGAGTTAATCAAATGTCAAACTTTTTCTAGTATTTTATAATACATAATATAAAGTAAGATTTTTATCAGTAAGATATATATCATGAAAATGATATACCAAAAAGAGTCTCCCTAACTGCTAATCTCCAGTAGGAAGTTTGTGTTCTCTAAAATTGAGAACAAATTTTATGAATAATGGAGGTTCAGAGCAGAATATATTTATTGTGAGAAAAAAGTTCCTTGTAAGAGAGAGACTTAAAGGATCCTCATTATGTTGCCAAGGACCATGCCTTTTCTAGGGATTTTTAGAGAGCAAAACCACGAGGTGAGCCAGGTCCAAGCTGAGGAAAAATGGGAAATTGCAAGGTGGATAAGAAGTGGAACAAAACTATGGTCAACCCATAAGATTACGAATGTAATTGCTCAAGTAAAATTAATCAAATTGAGATCAGATAGCAAGTGGACAAGAATACAGAACAGCGGCTTTTCCTGTGGGGGTTTGGGTTAGAGGCTCTTCCAGGCTTCCTCAAAGTGAGGGATACTAATTTAGAACATCTGTGGCTGAAGCCTGTTCTTGGGAAGTATGTGGGTGGATAGTCTTACCTTTTGTCTTCAGGTCTGGCCCCCAGCTTGAGGTGCCTGTCTCTCCCACCTTTGTAAGGTCTCTGGTCTTTGCCTTTGGTTCCTTCAGGACCTAGCCCTACTTGACTGTCTATCACATTTTATCAGACTTAGTTACCTGTAACCAAAAGCATTTCAAAATTTAACTAAGATCTTATTACAGGCTGGCTCTTAATTCTTTGAATTGTCCTTGATAAAAAGTCCTAAGATGCTAAAATATTTACATTAGATAGTTAAATTCTAGTTTGTCCTCCTGATTTAACAATTTAAAGCAACAGATACACCAGCACAAATAATTAGCTAGTATAGCTACATGATTCATCTATAGAAATATATGTACGCTAAGTAATTATTCTAGAAATACCTATTCAAATACTAATTTCATTTACATAATCGCAATATTTGCTATATGAACATTCTCAATACACATAAGTAAGTATAAAGGACACCAGTGCTTTGCTTTCAATTCTGAGTTAAGGTAAGTTTTATTGAATAAACCACTTATGTTAAAATCTAAAAATATAAATTATAGACAACTACTCTCCATCATCCTTTTTAGTTTTGAATTTTTTTCATTTAAATTAAGTAATCTGCCACATTTATTTCAATTATTTTTCAATGGATAGAAAAAATATATATGAGTATACTTATGTATAACATAATTTTTTTTTTTCTTTCGGAACCGGGGATTGAACTCAGGCCCTACTGCTTTGCCAGACAAGCACTTATTCTACTGAGCCATCTCCCCGGCCAATATAAATATTTTATAAACCAAATTTTAAACTTACAAAAGATATGAAAGAAACACTCCATGGCCCAGTAGATAGCTCAGCAGTCTAAGCACCTACCTGGCCAGGGCAAGGACTGGGATTCGATTCTCAGTACCACTTGCTGTGCCAGCTTTGCGCCATGCCAGCCACTGAAACTGGTTGTGGTGGGACACCCCTGGGAGGCTGAGACAGGAGAATCATTATAAGTTCAAGCTGCATAGAGAGTACCAAATGAGTGAATGAATAAATAAATAAACCTTTTTCTAAAAAAAGAACAAAAAAACACCATAATTTTGGGTTTGGTTACCTCTATATGATGTTTTTGTCTGAATTTTCTTATATTTTCTTTCTTTTCTAAAAATTTGCTAAATAAATAGAATTACTTTGTTAACATGAAAGCAAATCAGAGAATGATAAATTAAGCAATATAGCTGTAAAAATTTCCTCTAACAACATCCTAAATATAGAATGTCTTCATTTCAAAAATAGCTACAATTTTATATGAGAGACATAATTTGCCTGATGCTTCAATGGTACTACATAAAATTGCTTTTCAAATGTAAATATATGAAATTTTGTTTTGTACTATATAACTTCTCATTTCTATCTGTGCATATAAAGCTGACCTTTGAAACTTAAATGGCTTTGGGAGCCAGGTGAGTTTTATAAATCTTGGAAGCAGCTGAATTAGCACAAAAGAGGATTGTAGAGACTCCTGAAAATTGGAGAATACATGACTTGCCTAGAGATATATTTTTTAATTGTCAACGCTCTACTAGCTGAAGCAAATATGTCCACAAGCAGAATTCACATAAGATAAATTTTGTAATCAATAATAATAACCCCATTTTGTAATAAGTAAGAGTAAGAGCTCTAATAGCTCTTCTTTAAAAGCTTGATTTTTTAAGAAGCGCTAATAGAAATTAAAATGCAAAATAGAAATGAATTTTACTAGTATATTGACAAACTATTCAAAATGAGACCAATAAATCAGGAATATAAATCAGTGTGTTAGTCATCAAAGCAAGGATGCCACTATACATAAATCATGGAAAAGAGAATCTATTCATCTAAACCCAAATTATAGCAATAAATGTGATTTTTGAAGTATAAATTAAGAGTGGAAATTCAACATAATTTGATTTTTATGGTCTATTTGCTACAGGCATTGAGTTTCCTCCATGTAATAGTAATTGTACCTGATTCCTGCACTTTTCAGGATCATGATATGAAATCTATCCAATAGTTGCACTTTATAGGTTTCTGGGGATATTTTGGGAATTCATATGCTTTACCCTCAGGCTCCAACAGGTTGATCCATATTCCTAATTAGATCTTCAATCGTCCACCAAATTGGGTTAGCTCTATGTCGGGCCTCTTGACCTGGCCACGCCACTCTGCTCTTCCCTACCTTGCTTTTGCAAACTGTATGGACTTTGCCTACACCTAAGCTCTGGCTGCCATTTGGGCTCAAACAGGCAAGTTCTCTGAAACTTGAGGGTTTTCTTGGGGTTTTTTTTGTCTGGCCTTGATTTTAACATGGAAAACCCTCAAGCAATGTGACATAATAACCATGGACATCGGCATAATTTTATGTGTATATACACAATTATATGAAATAACATTGGACATAATTTTATAAATTAACAAAAATTAAAAATATTCATAGGAAATAATCTAGATCTAGAAGTTATATAGTACCCACAAAAATTAAAAGTTTGCCTGTGGTTTTTACTTTATTCAGTAAGTGAATATGAATCAAAATCAAATAGCTGTGAAGCTGGACAAAATGAAATAGAATGTGAGAACAACTAATAAATACACGCTTATAGATCAAATGTTTATTTACTCAAATATTACTGTTTCATGTTAAATTGCTTCTTCGCCAGCAAAGGCTACGAGTGGCTGGCAAGCCAAGATTCCTGTTCAGAGCTTGGGCTGCAGTGCGGCTGCCTGAGGACCTGCAGAAAGCCAGAAGGCCTAAAGTAGACTGCACAAGAGCGAACTCCATGGCTTCAGAAAAGTGAGTATATTCTCAATCCAATGCCACCTTGAGAAGAGAGGTCAGAAATGTGGACTTTATTTTGAAATGGATTTTTATAAAGAACTATGTAGGGATTTTAGTTATGGGACACCTAATTTTTAAGAATGATTATGATCAATCAATGGAAAAAATGTTACAGCAACGCTGATATTGCTGAAATGTTCTTGGACCTCTGCTCCCTGGAAACAGGGATAGTGCACTTTCTATCAACTTTTCTGTTGTGGGAAATGTCTTATATCACAAGGAAATAGCTTTACCCAGATGATTTAAATAAGATTTATAAGGACTGGCCTCATAGCTCAGCAGACCAAAGCGCCTGTTTAGGTGGAGCGCAGCACTGGAGTTCCATCCCCTGTCCCTGTCCCCAGGGTGTGTTGAAAGGGTGATTGAGACTGGGTGTGGTGGCATGCGCCTGTAATCCAAGTGCTTGGGGGACTGAACACAGGAGAATCACTAGCAGTCTGATCTAGGTAGTGAGACCCTGTGGACCCTGTGGACCTATAGACCCTGTTCTAAATACAGAAAAATAAATAAGAGCTATAGACATCTAAATATGGGCCTTAATTACCTATGAAAAAGGGAAACCCAGACCCACCATATCACTTCATTTTGCAATCAAAAGTAAGTGGCTGAACTGCTTGGCTCCATTGATTAATAACAAAGTGTTAGGCTTTTTTTTTTTTTTTTTTGCCTTCCCGTCTCCTCCCAGCCTTTGAACTTTAATCCACTTTTAGCATCATCAGATGCACAGCCCATCCTGAAAATTGCCTAGCATCAGGGTAAAACATTCTCAGATTTACAATCCCATTATGCTACCTTTTCATTCCTGTTTTCCGTACTCCATTGTTCCTAGTCTTCTTTTCTCTTCTCCATAAAAATAAAGCAACATTGTTTGCCACACTTGTTAAATGCTTGTACAGGTCATGAGAAGAGCCAACACTGCTTACAATAGCATCTGTCACTCATTTACTGCTCTTTCCCCTCTGTAGTAATTCTTTTCAACCAAGGATTATTTCTCCTTCCTTCTTTTGTCTTTATGTTCCTAATTGTTTTTCCACTGATAGTGCACCATCATGGAAACTAGATACAATTTAAGTTACTAAAGTCTCGAAAATGAAATAAATGATGGATTATGGTTATATAACTGTTATGGTCTGTGTCTAGTTGTTCCCCCAAAGCTTCATGCAGTCCTGGGGCTGGCTTTTAGATTTGGTGAATAATTTATGTTCCAAAACTGGGATTATGGGTGTGAGTGCTATACCTGCCCTCAGGTGGACAGCCCCAATGCAATATAAGGATATAAGGAGAGAAAGGGCTTGCTTTCTGCCACTGCTCCTCCCATTCTGCTCTTGCTGCTCTGCTGCTTCCTGCCTCCATGAACTGTTGTTCTCTACCATGTGCTGCTCAGCCTTCAAGTCTGCTGATTATGGACTGAAACCTCCACAAACTGTCAACTGAATCAACCTTTCTTTCCTTAATTTTGGATCTCGGGTATTTTATTCCAACAATGACAGAAAAGTAACAGAGACAATAACTTCAAAAGGCAAAGACAGTAATAGTATTTATTAAGGAAGAAGACCTGGCCAGATAGCTCAGTGGATTAAAACACATGCTTAGGCAGATGCAGCAGGGGTTGGGGGTTGAATCCCAGCCTACAGTGCCGCCCCCACCCCCAAGGTTTGCTGAGACAGCAATAAGACTGGGTGTGGTGACATGACCCTGTAATTCCAGCATTTGGAAGGCTGAAAATGGGAGGATCATTACAAAGCCAATCTGTGTGGTGAGACCTGTAGACCCTGTACCCTTCATTTAGCAGAGAAATATGAAAAGTATATTAAGAGAACGACACAGTGTGTCTTTTCTCTCCAACAGTATTGAAAATTCATGTAAAATGAGGAGAAAAAAATTACCTCTAGGTCTGTCAACCCCAAGTTCACTGAGTTTATTAGTAAGAGCAGGCCAGGGATAGAAAGGGCTATTGGAGTTGTCTTAGGGGAGAACAGGAGCTACAGAGTGGACAGAGCCTGAAGAGAAGTTATGAGGTAGGGGAGAGAAAGAGAAAGACAAATAATCTTAGTAAGAAATGTCAAAAAAAGAAAGATCTTCAATAGAATATTAAATGTTGGGGTTTTTTATATATTTTGGGGGAAATAATTTTTCACATTTTACTTCTTAGAGCTTAGCTCTAAAAAGAATTAAATTGCCATTTGAAAGATTAACAGAAGAAAAGTACTCAATAAATCTATTTATTATAAGTTTTATGCATCATTAACATTTTCTTAAGAAAATAAAGACCCAGGGGCCAGGAAGAAGACTCAGTAGAATAAGCACTTCCCTGGCAAGTGCAAGGGCCTGAGATCAATCCAAGGTTCCACAAAAAGAAAAGAAAAGAAAGAAAGAAAGACCCAAAGAAACAGCAATAATCATACATGTGTACACTGAGTTAGACAGAATAGTTCATTGTGAACACAGGACAAGATCAGGAGCTTAGGGTCTTGGGGTGACTGGGTGAGTGGAGAAGTGACTGGGAAGGTAAGGATTAGTTTTCAGATTTCTTTGAACAAATTTCTCTTGACCTCAACTCTTCATTCATGCTATTAAGGTTGTTACAGACCTCCTGCTACAGAGGAAGAGAACTCTTTCTTGTGAGAGTTTTCTGTTCTGGCTTTAAAAAAAATAAAAAATGACCTTTTCCACCTGCTACTTTCAAAGTGTCTTCAGCTCAAACAAACACCCTCATGCCAAATTGGCATATTTTAAGGTGGAATTTTCAGCCCTTTGCTGTGTATTTCATTTATTTATTTATTTTATTTTAAAGAAAAAATTAATAAATAAGACATTAGAAAAAATGCAGAATGTCAAATAAAAGATGGTACATATTCCTCAGTGGCAGTTACTTTGTTTATTTCTAAGCTGGATGATGAGATCATGTAACTGTACACCAATATACACAGAATACATAAAATTTCTTTTTTTCCATAAATTTTATTGAGAAACAAATAGCAAAGAGACAGTTTCAATTCAAATTGGTAGGATAGTTTCAATAATTAACACATTGCATACATTCTTCCTAGTGGTTAATTGTTCTACAAGATGTGGGCATGATATCCTATTTACAAACACCATTAGAACAAATCCCTCTACTCATTAAGAGAATGTAACGATATATCTATCCTAATCACTTTGAATACACAGATACATAATGGACATTCATCTGTATCCCCTTTTTTAGTTAAGTTCCATTATTTGAATATTATAGGTGTGTAAACTCACCAAAATATAATAAAAGAGTCAAGTAGTCCATAATAATATTGGGTTTTCCGCTTCACTGTCAATGTCAGAAATTGTTGACCTGAGTCCCCTACAGCTCAATGTAACAGCATGGCTTTACTTCTTATACTTCTTTTTTATACTTCTTTTTCTGCTGGATGGTTAAGACCAAGGTAAAGCAGGACCTATGCAACAAGAGTTGTAGCTTTTGGGTCTGATAACATCAGTGAAATCTCCTCAGGATTTATCCTGAGATCCTGTACCTCAGATTGTAGAACCTTTGTCAGTGTCAGCCATGTGAATGAGTCACGGCCATTGCTTGACCAATG
>NW_004524772.1:4151336-4172601 GCF_000260255.1 Octodon degus | reverse complement strand
CAGGAAGGTCCCACATTATTCCTTTTCCTATCTCTTGCCTTCATTCACCACCCCCTTTCTTTTGAACAATCATCTACCTGAGAGACAGCACAGCAGCAACTGGCATGTCATGACAAGCAGCCCCTATCCAGAAGACCAGAATGACAGGCTGTCCAAACATGAATCTACTATTACAGATTACCAACTGCAGTGCAGTTGCTTACTTCACAAGTATCAGTATATATAGTGAGTCAGGGTGAGAATCTTTCCAATTAACTGCTAGATTCAAAAACCATCTAGACATTCTCAGGATCATTGCCTTGCCCATCTTCTACATATAACTGTATGACTTGCCATTGTAATGTTTCCTAGCTCTTCTCCTTTCCCTCTTTTGATTAGTTAGTCCTCAAGATCCTGCTTTCCTTTTCTTGCATTACGCATTTCTATTTCTATTTCTTCATTTGAGATCTTACACTAGGGAAACCATATGATATTTACACATGTGTGTCTTGTTTATTTCACTCATGAGTATATGTTCAAGTGGCATCCACTTCAATATAAAGGCTTCGAGTTTATCATTCTTTATAACTGAGTAATATTCCACATCTTTTTCAACCATACCTCAGGTGATGTGCACCTTGGTTGTTTCCAAGATTTGGCTATCACAAATTGTGCTGCTATAAACATAGGCACACATATATCACTATGATATGATGTTCTCAGATCCTCTAGGAAAATTCCCCGTAGAACAATAGCTGGTTTAAATGGGATTTCCAGTCCAACTTTTCTAAGGAGTCTCCACAATAATTTCCATAACAGTTGCACCAGTCTACATTCTCAGCAGCACTGGAGAAGAGTTCCTTTTTCCCCACAGCCTCTCCAACATTTGTTCTTGGGTGATTTCTTTATGATAGCCATTCTTTCTGGGGTGAGATTTTATCTCAATGTTTTTTTAATTTGCATTTCGTGGATGGCTAGTGAGGTGGAACATTTTTTCATATATTTATTTGCTTCTTTAAGTTCATCCTCTGAGAAGTGTGTGTTCTTCTTGTATACCCATTTCTGGATTGGGTCTTTAAATTTTGTGGCCCTAGTGTTTTTTAGTTCTTTATAAATTCTAGAGAGCAGACCTTTGTCTGAGTACTTATTTGTCATGATTTTTTCCAAAATTGTGGTTTGCCTTTTCACTTTGTTGGTCATTTCTTTTGATGTGAAAAACTTCTCAGTAAGAGCAGTTCCTAGTTGTTAATTCTTTCAACTGTTTCCTGTGCAATTTGATTTCTGTTCATGAAGTCTTTGCCTACCCCTATGTCTTCAAGAGTTCCTCCTACTTTCTCTTTCAGGAGATTTAGTGTTTCTGCTTTAATGTTTAGATTTTTAATCCATTTTCACTTTAGTTTAGTGCATGGTGATAGACGTGGGTCAAGTTTGAGTTTTCGGAATGTAGAGAGCCAGTTTTTCCAGCACCATTTGTTAAAGAGGCTATCTTTCTTCCAGTCAGTATGTTTGGCCCCTTTGTCAAAGATAAGGTGGTTGAGTGTGTTCGTACGGGCTTCAGTGTCTTCTAATCTATTCCACTGATCCTCAGGTCTATTTTGTTTCCAGTACCATGCTGATTTTATCACAGTAGCCTTGTAGTATAATTTCAAGTCAGAAATTGTAATCCCTCCTGCCTTGTCTTTATTGCCCACGATTGCCTTTGCTATTCTAGGTCTTTTATGATTCCAGATAAATTTTAGGAATGATTTCTCAACCTCTGTGAGGTATGTTTGTGGTAGTCTGATAGGGATTGCATTAAACCTGCAGAGAAAATTGGGAGTATGGCTATCTTCACAATGTTGGTTCTTCCTATCCAGGAGCATGGAATATTTTTCCTTTTTCTGAAATCCCTTATGATCTCTTTTTTCACAGTATTGTAATTTTCCTTGAAAAGATCTTTGACTTCTTTAGTTAGATTAATTCTAAGGTATTTCATTTTCCTTGGTGCTATTTTAAAAGATATTGTTTCTATAATTTCCCTCTCAGTGTGTTTGTTGTCTGTGTAGAGGAATGCTATTGACTCTTGGGTATTGACTTTATAACCTGCTATGCTATTGAATTTCTGTATTAATTCTAGTAGCTTCTTGGTGGAGTATTTTGGGTCTTCCAAGAAAAGTATCATGTCATCTGTAAATAATGATAATTTAACTTCTTCTTTACCTATACTTATTCCTTTTATTAGTTTCTCTTGTCTAATGGTTGTAGCTAATAATTACATAATTATATTGAATAGGAGTGGTGACAGAGGACATCTTTGTCTTGTACCAGATCTCAGCGTAAGAGATTTCAGTTTTTCCCCATTTAGGATTATGTTAGCTGTTGGGTTTTCATAAAGGGCTTTTACCAGATTGAAGTAGAGGTCATCTATTCCAATTTTCTGTAGGACTTTGAACATGAATGAGTGTTGGACTTTGTCAAAAACCTTTTCTGCATCAAATGCAGATGATAATGTAGTTTTTAGTTTTTGCTCTATTGATATAGTGTATTACATTTATAGATTTTCGAATATTGAACCATCCTTGCATCCCTAGGATGAATCCTACCTAGTCATGGTGTATGATCTTACTGATGATTTGCTATACTCTTTTTGCTAGGATTTTTTAAAGGATTTTGGCATCTATGTTCATGCGGGAGATCAGCCCGTAGTTCTCTTTCTTAGTTGCATCTTTCCCTGGTTTAGATATCATATAATAGTTGCCTCCAGGAATGATTTTGGGAGGATTGCTTCCCTTTAAATTTCATGGAAAAGTTTGAAGATTATAGGGACTATATTTTCTGTAAATTTCTTATAGAATTCAGCTGTGAATCCATCCAGATGTGGACTTTTCACCCTCGGTAGGCTTTTAATTACATCGCATATTTCATTGGCTGTTATTGGGCTATTGAGAGTGGTTATACCTTGTCGATTCAGTTGTCGTAATTTGTACCTTTCTGGGCATCTGTCCATTTCTTCTGTTTCTTCTATTCAGTGAGAGTAAAATTCTCAAAATAGCTTTTGATAATCTTCTGAATTTCCACTGGGTTTGTGGTAACTACACCCTTTACATTCCTTATTGCTTATTGTATTTTTTCTTTCCTTTTTTTGATGAGGTTAGCTAGGTGCTTATCGATTTTATTTAATCTTCGAAAGAACCAGGTTTTTGCTTTTCATTCTTTGAATTGTTTTCTTCATTTTTGAATTAATTTCTGCTCTAATCTTTATGATTTCTTCTTGTCTTTGGGCTCTAGGTTTGGTTTCTCTTCCTTTTCTAGTTGTTGAAGATGTAGCATTAAGGTATTTAATTTTTCCCGTTCTGTTTTCCTAATGTGTGAGTTCACAGCTATGAATTTCCCTCTGAGAACTGCTTTCATCGTATCCCATGAATTACAATGTTGTCCTTGAATTTTCATTGAATTGTAGATATTGTTGAATTTCTTGTTTAATTTCATCTGTGACCCATTGATTGCTGAGTAGGGCATCATGTAATTTCCATGTATTTAAGGTTTTGTTTTCTGGTTTCTTTTGTCATTTATTTCCAGTTTCATTGCACTGTGGTCAGATAATGTGCATAGGATAATTTCTGCTTTCTTACATATACTTAAGCATGACCTATGGACCAGTATGTGGTCTATTTTAGAAAACAACCCATGTGCAGCTTAGAAAAATGAGTACTGAGCTGTGTTTGGGTGGAACACTCTGTATATGTCCACCAAGTCCATTTGTTTCAAGGTCTGGTTCAGTTCTGTTATGTCTTTGCTTAGTTTTTGTCTGGTTAATCTATCTTTTGGGGATAAGGGGGTGTTAATGTCTGCAGTTAAGATTGTGATGTTGGATATTAGGTTTTTCATGTCCATTAAGATTTGCTTTATATAGTTGTGTGCTCCCGTGTTTGGTGCATTTATATTTATGAGTGTTACCTCTTCCTCTTGAATTTTTCCCCTAACCAGTATACAGTGGCCTTCTTTATATTGCTTGATCATTGTTGGTTTGAAGTTGAGACTGTCTGAGAATAGGATTGCTACCTTGCTTTTTTCTGAGGTGCTGGGACATGTAGTATTGTGTTCCATCCTTTGACGTTCAGGCTATGAATGTCCTTATGAGTTACATGTGTTTCTTTATACAGCACATTGTTGGATTTTGTTTCTTAATCCATTGTGCCAGTCTATTTCTCTTAATTGGTGAATTGAGTCCATTTATACTGGTGATTATTATTGAGATGTATTGACTTATGATTGACATGTTATTTACCTGTTGTCATTTATTCTTTTTTCTTTTTTGTTTAGTTGCTTGCCCTATTTAGTTGGTTGTTTCCGATCTCATTCTTGGAGTTCTGCTCATTTTTGTCCCACTATAGAACATCTTTCAGTAGCTTGTATAGGGTTGGCTTTGTCATCATGAAATTCTTTAGCTGTTCTTTGTCATGAAAGTATTTCACTTCTTCATCAAACTTGAAAGAGAGTTTTGCAGGTTATAGTAGTCTGGGTTGGAATTTGTTTTCATAGATGACTTGACGTACTCTGCTCCATGCTCTTCTTGCCTTCATGGTTTGTGAAGAGAAGTCAGTTTTATTTCTGATAGTTTTTCCTTTGAGTGTGATCTGCTTCTTTTGTCTAGCAGCTTTCAGTATATTATTCTTGAGCTGAATTTCTGGGATCTTAACAATTATATGTCTCGGTGTGTTTTTAATTGGGTTGAAGTTACTTAGCGTTCTGTATGCTTCTGTTACCTGAATATCAGTTTATTTCCTCATATTTGGGAAGTTTCCTGCTATTACTTCTGCCCATTTTTTTAATGTCATTTGTATTGACTCCTTCTTTCTCATTGATGCTTATTAGTCTCACATTGTTCATATTTGCATTGTCTTGCAGGTGATGGATTATTTACTCCTGCATCCTAGTTATTTTTAAGAAATCCTTTCTTACCTTTTCACTAGCTAAACCAGTGACTTCAAGATCTGAAACTCTGTCTTCACTTTCACTTAAATGGTTTTGCAAACTTGTGATTGAGATTTTAATTTCCTCTATATCTCTTTGACTCTGCTTCATGCAATCTATTTCTTTCTTGTATTGCTCATTCAAGAATCCTTGATTTCTCTAATCTCCTCTGCTTTTTTTAAAACAATGTCTTCTTTAGAAAATTTATAAATTCTTTTACTGCAGTGTTTTTCTCAGTTGGGTTTCCTCCCTATGTTTCTGTAGTTGATTCTTTACTTCAGATGCTATGAATTCTGAGAATTCTTTTTTTTATTTCAGAAAATAATTCTGCTCTGAGTTCCTCTATAACTTTCTGCTCTTGTTTATTTACTAGAGACACTATTAATCTGTACATTTGAGCTGCGCTAGTAGTAAATAATTCCGCTCTGAGTTCCTCTATCACTTCCTGCTCTTGCTTATTTACTATCGACACTATTAATTCATACATGTGAGCCGAGCTAGTGTCCTCTGCACTTGTTCTGGGTTGGCATTGGGTTTCCTCCATATGTTTCTGCATTTGATTCTTTACACATATGTTATTAATTCAGGGATTCCTTTTTTAATTTTTATCTGAGTTCTTCTATTCCTTTCTGCAGCTGTTTCTTTATTTCAGAAGCCATTGATTCATTGCTTTAAGCTGTGTGATTTCCAATTTGTTCTGTGTTAGTGTCTTCTGCACTTGTTATGGGTGGGCTTAGGTTCTGAGATTGCATTTTGCTCCTTCTCATTATCATTTTGTGTAGCACTGTCTTCTGACCTTTGTTGTAGATCTTTGTTGCAGTTATAGCCTTAGCACCTACTGAAGTTCAGGTGTAGAACTACAAAGTCTGGATTTATCCAGCTGTTCCTGGCTTGGGTCTGGCTGCTGTGCTCAGTTCCTTCCTGTTGCTGCCCTTGGCAGTGATCCCGTTGTGCCCCTCTGGCAAGATGTTTTACTCCTGGACTAACTGAGTGGTTCTGTCCCCTACATTCTCTGTAGTGATTGCTGCTGAAGGGTTTCACCCCAGTCCTGTATGCCAGGCCTGAGCTGAGTCTGGAGAGGAAAAGGTGGAGTAGGTGGGAGAGGCAGCTCTTGCACACACTCTCCGGGCCTGGACTAGGACTGGATCTAGGGGTTCCCAGAATGAAACAGAAATTCCTACTCTGTGGGCGGGACTTGAGGTGGTACTATGGAGTGATTGGGGGTGTCCCAAGAGGGTGAAAGAGACTATCACCCACACTGAATTTGTGGTTGGGACCAGTAGGTCCCGCTGGTGCAGGGTAGCCAGAAGCTCTCCCACACAATCACCTCGCCTGGGCTAGGACTGGGTCTGGGGGTTCCCGGAAGGCAGCAGAAATTCCTACTTGGCAGGGAGCGTGGGGATGGTGCTGCAGTGTGGTTGGGGAGGTCCTAAGTGGGTGGAAGAGGGTCTCACTCACGCTGCACCTGGGCTGGGACCAGTAGGTCCTGCCAGCGCAGAGTAGCTGGAAGCTTTCCCACATACTCATGGGTCCTGGGCTAGGACTGGAGAATACACAAAATTTCTGATGACAAATGGGAAGGGTATTTTCAGGAGCATGGAAAGTTTGGTTTGAGTATAAAGAGAAAGCTGAGGCCCAACACTGCCTTCTGAGCTTAGACAAGCAATGAAAAGTTTTCTATGATGAGTTGTGTTTGCAGGCTTGAAGGAAAAGTGTGGACCATTTGAGTTTCATATAGTTAAGATAGATATATCCTTAACTTTTTGTCAGTGTTGTTTCATTACATTTATCCTGGTTAGTCTAAAAGAATAAATGAAAACTTAAAAGTCAAAGGTTAGTGACCCTTTGGTAATTATCAGCAGATGTGCTGATTTGTTATAATCTATGTAAAATAGTTATTTGGTTATAATCCATTTAAATAAGTGGGAGAATAAGGTACTTAGAATTCCCAGCTGAATTCTTACTTTGGGAAAAATCTTAGTAGGAAATACTTATTTGGAAACAAGAACTTCTCTCTCCTAAATAATCAAAAGCGAGGATTCATCTGCTGAAGGTTTAGTCACCATCAAAGAATTGGAAAAATGTAAAACTGTATAAACTTGTTCAAAGAAGCAGTACTTTTAACAACTTCCTAAAGCTTTTTAGTGTGTAGATCCATCTGTAAGATTATTTTATATGGGTTAATTCATCTTTAATTTATTCTGATAACACAGTACAATAATAATTATGAATATTCTAAATATATTATATCCTATCACCTCTGTGAATGCTATTTGTGAAAACAGTAAACTTTGATTATGTGAGATTCTCCATCTCAACTGCTTATGTAGCTAGAATACTTATTCAAAGCAAACATAAACAATGATCACTGGATTATTTTATCTCAACAACCAAAACTGTTTAACTGCAAGGAAGCAGTATAGGAGACATGATCACAGGCTTTGAACAGAGACTTGTTTATAGAGCCTTTTACACCATTTACATATTCCAGATTAGTATGTGAGTGTAACAGAAGATTTTGGTACACCAGTCTGTGTGTGATTCAGTTCTTGCAATTCTATAGTGTTATATAAATATGCATTAAAATCAATGGCAATATGAGAAGTATATTTACAAAGCTTAAATTCTTTTAGCTCCTTAAGTCTTCAAAAGTGAATGTGATAGATATTTTGCAGCAGCTAATTTGTACTTAGCTCTCCTAGTGCCAAGGTCTAGATGTGTGCATGCTATACTATTCTTCAAAAGGAAAATTATGCACATAGTTAGCAGGATGCCAGGAAGCTGAGTATCTATGAGAAAGCTTCAACCAGACACATCTGTATCAGGCATTTACAATGCATCAGACCACCAGACTAGCCAGAGGACAAAGTTGTCCTTTATTGTTATTATTATTAGTAGTAATAGTCCTGCCCCTTGGCCTAACATTTTCACCCTTTTACTTTCAGCAGTATGGTAATCTCATGGATTTCAATGCTACCAAATGTTCATTAGATACCATATAACTTCAGATCTGTTTCAAAGCTGAAGTTTCTCTTTTTTATTCTAATTATCACCACTACTGACATGGAACACAACTTGTGGCTTTGAAAATAATTTTCTTTAAAAGTCTATATTCAGAAACCAAAAACTAGCTTAATGCTCCTAGCCTGTATAAATTTCCATGCATATAATACACAAAAACACTAAAACTCCCAAATGAGTTGTGAAATTTGATGACATTTTAAAAACACTGTTATTACACTGTATTTTATTGTCTGTGTTTCTACATACTATTTTGGATTAACAAACCAAAACTATTTCACATGGATTTTCTCATTTGAAAAATATATCAGAGGTAATGTTTATTTAGATGAGATTATTAAATACAAATGAACATATATTAAATTAAGTAACAAAGTATATAGTATAAAGTACATAGTATATAAAATATATACACGTTGAACAAGTGTCTATCACAGAAACATATACCTACAGTACATCAATGTAAAAATGCCAGTTTTTAATATTATATTGCATTTTATTTACATGATTATAAATATTATGAGACACAAGTATGACTTATATCAATGCTTAGAGCAAAGTCAAGTTCAAGAAAATCAGCTTATGAAAACGTTTATAGTGGCTCCCAGTGTCAGCGGTTCCAGAGCATAGTAGATTGGTTGGTTGGAGCTATTTGTGACAGCACATCGTGGCAGAAGCACAAGTCAGAGAAAATCACTCAGGAAGCCAAAACAGAGGAAGCAATCAGGGTCACATGCCCTATTTCAAGGATGTGGCCACAACAATCTACAGACCTTTCTCTGAGTCTCACCTCTTAAGCATCCTCCCAACCCCCAATTGTACCAACGTGAGGACTATGTCTTACTATGTCAATGTCCAGGAATATTCAAGCTCCAGCCATAACAATGAGTCTAACAGCTAAACTCCTATAAAAGTAACAAATATTATATCAGTGGAGCTTTCTGACACCTGATCCAACCATTTAAGAACTTTAAAGGACTCTGAGTGGCCGTTGTGACTCTGGTGAGCTGTATGCCTTGGCACTCAGCATGCAGGAGTTGGCAGTCATCCAACTTTTTAAAAATTTTGGAGGATTCTGGTTGGTCTATGAGAGCCTGGTGAATCCCACAACCACCACCTGCACTGCAATGTTGTTAAGTATTGTTCAGTCACCCCTACTAGTAGTGAGAGCTTTGGTGAGGCCACCCTGCTCCCCACTATAGCAGAAACCTTGCTGATCCACACCCCACTGCTCTCCTACCACTGCTAAGTCTGGGTGATTATCGGGAGCTTCAGAAATGCCAAAATGCAGGAGAAAAGAGCAGTCTTAAGCTTGAGCCCACCTGAAAAAATTCCAGGAGACAAAGATGTACAAGAACTTGGAAATTACACATCTCAAATTACTAAAATGATAGCAACTGAAGAAATAAGTCCATCAGGCTATAGAAGAAATCAGATCAGAAATAATCGCTCAGGTCAAGAAAGAAATGACAGCAATTGTGAAAGAATTGCTCAGAACAACTAAAAAAGATACAGATAAAAATAGAGGAGAATAGGTAGATTGAAACCAAGCATAAGTTTCAAAAGCTAAGACATATGGTCTACATATACAAAAATCTCCATCCCAATGATCTAATAATCAATGAATAAGATAAAAGTAATGTGAATGAATAAAGAATGAAAATCTATTTATCGATTCCTCCCTAGTTTATTACAATTATCAGTTACTTGCTTTCTTTTTCATTAGTTCTGTTGTTATTTTCTCCTAATTTTCATAATTTTTACTTTCTTTACAGGTTTCTTGCATGATTGACATTTTATTTCAATGTACTTTTTCTTTCTTCTGTTTTTCTTTGACGTAAGGTCCCAAAATGTAGTGCAAGCTGCACCTGAACTCACTATGCAGCACAGGCTGGCCTAGAACTCATGACAGTCCTCCTGCTCCCTTGTCCCAAGTGCTGAGATTACAAGTGTGTGGCACCATGCTATCATTTTATGCCTTTATGAATAATAATAAAGCTATGCATGATTGTGTAGTCTTTGCTTTAAACAGAAATAAAGCTTACATGTACTTACTACCTTTTACATTTGCATGTATAGCTTTCATGTGATGAGTATTTGCCTCCATAATATTATGCTAAAAGGACTTCATAAAATTTATGTCCATTTTAACAATTAACAAGTGCTCATTAAAGTAGACGGGAGCTCACCATGGAAAGAATTACAGACTATTGAAGTGAGACACTTATTTTCCTATACTTATTTTAAAGGAACAGCAAATAAACTTGTGTTCAAGCAACACTCATATATTTATTTGAATAGTCACATTGATTTCATTCCAACTTCATGTGATTGTGATTTTTTTTTTCAGAACCGGGGATTGAACTCAGACCCTTGCGATTTCCAGGAAAGCACTTATTCTACTGAGTCATCTCCCCAGCCTATCCAACTTCATGTGAATGGCTAAAAAAAATATAATGTATGACAAGTTAAACAAATTGTGGTTGGAAAAAATGGCCAGAGAAAGGAGTATGCAGAGAAGGGTATATGCAGAACAGTAGGCTGGGTGCTACTCCATGTTAAGGACCTCAGCAGACTAAAGCATCTGCTTAGGCCGAGTGCAATGACCTGGATTCCATGACAGGACTGCTGTGCTGGCTCCACCCTCAGGGCGCACTGGGATGGCAATTGAGACTGTGTGGTGGCGAGAGCCTGTAATCCCGGCTCTTCGGAGGCTATAAACAGGTACATCACTACGAGTCTGATCTACCCAGTGAGACCCTGTAGACCCTGTGACAAATACATCTTTTAAAAAGAAGGAAAATATATCTATAATATAAACAATTTTACATTCATAGCTGTGTGGTATTACAAATGTGGCAATGGCCATCCAGATAAATTTCTGGAAATGACCCTGAATAGTATCATAAGGTGATAGTGACGTGAAGCAAAGGGAAATGGTAGCAAGAAGAGGAGGTACACAAACCGTCACAGTGAGTGAGCTGTGCCCTCAGGGTGAGGTGATCTGGTGGGCAAGACAAACACAGCACAAAGCCTGCTACAGAGATTTAAAGTGCCAAGGTGTGGTGGTTGATATGTTGTGTGAACTCAAGAATTTTAGAAGTTTAGCTAAGTAACTCAGCGGGGGGTCAGGGCCCTCACTTTGTAAACATCCTGAGCCTGCGCAAGAGGAGGGTAGGGGGATAGTGTGAGTGCTAAACCTATCCTAAGGGAGGGAGTGTCCTGTTTACAACGTAAGGCAGAAAAGGGGCTTGCTCGCCCCCATTTTCACGCTTGTTACTTTTGCTGCTTTCTACAGTCTTGAACAGCTCCCCTCTGCCATGCCACCCTCCTTGGAAGCAGCTGATTATGGACTGAAACCTCCACAAACTGGGAGCTGAAAATTTTTTCCTTCTTTAATTCAGGCATGGGCATTCTTTAAGCAGGAAGAGAAGAGTAGGAAAGACCCAAGGACACAAGAATGGCACATGCAAAGTATGTATGTGCCAATTTAAAGTTGTGGGAAAGAGAGAAAAAGAGGTAGGGGAAAAGGGGTGCAGGAAAAGGGCCGACAGGCAAAAATGAAAACATACAATTTGAGAAATTGTTGAAGTCATCAACACAATTAAGATTATACAGATAGATAGATAGATGGATAGATAGATAGATAGATAGATAGATAGATAGATAGATAGATAATAGATATTTGTGGGCTTATTTGGCATGCATTTATCTTCTCTGATAAAGTGTTAATATATATCGTTATATATTTTAATATTAAATTGTTTTCTTATTTAGTTTTTGAAATTTCATCACATATTATTTATGTAAGTTTTTTATTTGATAAGAGATTTACTGTGTTTTCTCCCATTATGTGTTTCACATGTTTAAGATTTTAAGGCAGAATTCTATTTTTAAATAGGCTTGCTTGAGAACAGCTGTCAACATTGTAAGTTGGAAATAATGTATTTTTAAACTTTTTTTCTCTCTCTCCCTCTCTCCCTCCCCCACCCTCTCTTTCCTCTATCTAAAGTGTCTTGAAATTCACGGAAGTCAGTCGCAGGATCCTTGTGTAAGGCTATCACTTTATCGCATCACTTGGTATCTGCAGGAAGAGGAATCTGTACATGAATGCCCAACTTTACAATGGTTCCCTCACTGAGTCACTCCTTGGAATGTGACGTTATAAAACCTATATGGCCAGTGCTGAGTTGTAGTCTTGGGAAGGGGGCTGGTCGCCAGGCCAAGGAAAAGTGTACAGCAGAACATGTTGTGGCAGGGAAATCTGTATTAATGTGCCAACTATCCATCCACTGGGCTCTGGTGTTGAAATGACCTCCAATTCATTCAGCCTCACTTTATGTGCACTAATGCTGGCTGAGACATACATCCTGTAAAGTTCCTGTAGATTAGCTTTGCTTCCTGGGGAAATACTGTTTATTTAATCTGTTGTTGAGATTATTATGAGGAAAATGCTTGTCTTCCTAAAACACACATGTAGGCATAGAGGATGACATTTTTGCACCTTTTTTCTAAATGTGACATTACCTCCTTTTCAAGGTCATGTTACTTTTTTTTTTTTCCTTTTTACTACTTATCTCTCTACTGGAAGACAGCACTAAGAACTATTTTTTTTAAAAAGAACCAGATTCAATATCAATTCAAAACAAAAATTAAACTTTTTTGGAAGCTTATTGTTATTGAAAAAGAAAGAAAATATCCCACCTATACCAGTATTTTCCATATGTACATGTTTGGAAAAATTATTTTACATTATTGGAGAGCTAAAAGGAAAAACATTCTTGCAACAATTGTAATTCTGTAAATGCTCATTTTTTTCAAAGACTTTCTCTATATAATTATTTGAATATCCTTAAACTACTAATGCTGCTAAGGTTTCACTCTCATTCAATATCTGTTTAATTTCCATGTTACAGCATGTAATGATTAAAGTGAAAGAGAAACAGCCAACCTGTAATATGTTTTGTTGACTGTTAATCCACAGGGTAAAGGATTATGAGATCTAATTATCTAACACAGAAGTCAGATTTACTAGTCTCAATTTCTTCTAAAATTCTTGAAGTTTCTATGTTTTACCACTGAGAAATATATATATATATATATATATATATATCCACCCTTGAAAATGTCAGGAAAAAGGAATTTAAATGGAATATGGGGCCAGAAAGATGGCTCAGTAGAATAAGCGCTTGCTTGGCAAATGCGAGGAGCTGAATTCAATCCCTTGTTCTGCAAAAAAAAGGAAAAAGGAATAGTAATATTCATTATGTGCGCAAGTTTTATTTTTTACTCCTTTTTATTTGTTCTTCTGAAAATAAATATTTTATCACTTCTTGCAGAATATACCATATTCAAAGTTATCTAAGTCAGATTCTATTATTCCACCTAAAATTGTTATGATTGCACTTACCAAAATGTGTTGAAATCATCTTGCTCTATGCCTTTGTGCCTTCCAAGAATCTAAGCTTATTCAAGAGCAAAAACTGTACTGTTGTATATTCAACACTTAGAATAGTAACTTTCAACAAAATTCAACAAACAATAAAATTTTCAGAATTCAAATAAATTGAATGCATTATTTATTTTATAAACAACTTATTTTTATATTAGATGAGCTGGATTATATTTTTGTAAATGTAGCAAAATACTTTAAAGAATACAAACAAAGATTTTACATAGTTTTTCTTTTCTTTCTTTCTTTCTTTCTTTCTTTCTTTCTTTCTTTCTTTCTTTTTTTTTATACAGGATCTCACTATGCAGCTCGGACTCAAAGTGATCCTCCTGTTTTCAGCCTCCCCAGAGCTGGGATTATGGGCTTGCACCATCACGCCTGGCCTGGGTGGCTGTCTCCTTGTTCCTGGGGTTGGGCCCACAGCAGACAGAACCAAGGATGGAACCCTGCTCTCTGAGCTTGCCTAAGCAGGCATTTAGTCTGCTGAGCTATCTCACCAGAGCAAACAGAATTTTAAAGATAAGACCCATAATAGAATTTAAAAGTACAACAAACTAACTGTAGCAATCTTACTCTTCATTAAATAGTCTTATATACTTATTCCTACAGTACTAAAATGTCTCTTCAAATTTGGATTGAAATATTCTAAAATTTCATTTTTTAAATGTGAAAAAACAATTCAACACAATAAATTTCAAGATAGGCTCCACCTGGAGACATGTTAGTAACATGTCCTTCAATTCAGTAACCTTACAACGAAGAGGAGAAAAGACAATCACCAGACAATTATGATATGTTCAATGAACACTTTGGTAGAGAAAAGTTTCAAGTTTATATGAGGAACTAATCTAGATTTAAACTGTGGATAGAAGTCTTGCTTTAAGAATAGATGCACAGGTGAGAACTAAATGATACTGATTCAGATTTGTTTTTTTTTTTTAGTGGAATTGGGGATTGAATTCAGGCCCTTGTGTTTGCTAAGCAAGCGCTTATTCTACTGAGCCATCTCCCCGGCCCCTGATTCAGATTTCCCGGAGAAAGAGGGAACACAACAGAAAACCTTTCAGAATTGAGAGGAAAGTGCTGGTGATATTAAATACAAAGCTTTAACATAATGAATACGTGCCAAAGGGCCAGCCAAATAGCTCAGTGGATTGAAGTGCCTGGTTAGGCAGAATACAGCAGCCAGGGTTCGATCCCCAGGCCTGCCCTGCCAGCCCAGGCCCCTGGGTGTGCTGAGACAGTAATTAAGACTGGGCATGGTGATGCATGCCCGCTATGGCAGCACTTGGGAGCCTGAAATCAGGAGCATCACTATGAGTCTTATCTACATAGTGAGACCCTGAGTACCCTGTACTGAATGCATAAAAATAAAAAAATTAGAATAAAAAGAGCAAGAGCCAGAAGAAAAAATATTTTGCAACATGCAGAGAGATTTATATTTCATCAGAAATCACAGAAATTAAGACTGTAAGGAGGCAGTTCAAACTCCTTTGGGAAAAGATCACTTCCTGTAAGAGACAAGATAAATTGGAGATGAAACAAATGTAAGTTAACTGAGATTTTTTTAATATAATTTAAAAAATAAATGTAAATTATAGTGGCAAAAATGGGAACAGAAAGAAGGAAACAAATACAAAAGACAGTTAAAACATCATCTTTTGGTATAATTCCATGTATATGAAGAAGTCACCTATATCACACTACTTATAAATTTTATCTAAAAGTGTATCAAAAATATCAGGCTAAGAGGTAAAACTATAAAATTCTTGCATGAAAATATAGGAATAAATAGTAATGATATCAGATTAAGCAACTTTTCTGAAATGTGACACCAAAAACACAAACAACAAAGGAAAGAAAACAGGACATCATCAAAGTGAAATCCTTTTGTTTCAAGGGCTCTCTTCAGACAGTAAAGACAGCTTACATCACTAGAAGGTAACTTTGCAAAGCATACACACAATAAGGTACCAAAGGAACTTGGTGAGATTTGGGTTTTGATAAAAAAGAAAGACAAGACCAACTGGTACCAATAAGCACTGATGGAAATGTGTATTCTCAACTCAAAAGTAGGGAAAGGCAAAGATCTGAAAGAGAAATCTGGCTTGAAGCAGTCCAAACTTCAGTGTCTCCTAACTGCCTTTATAGCCACAGAATTGTCTCATCCAGCAAATGTGGGAACTGGTTTCTTTTGCTAAACTTTATTTTTAATTAATCGTATTGGTACACTTTGATATGTATAACAATAATGTTTATCATAGGGAATTTTTATCTGTATGTAATATATCCTGGTTGTGTCTTTTTCCTCATTTCCCTTCTCTCCATGCAACCTTGAATTTTGTATCATGAACTCTTTAGCTCACAGGTCTTAGACTTGGGTGAAAAATTTGTACAACCTATGTTTTAAAACATATAGATAGATAGACAGACAGATAGATGCATTTATACACATATGTAATGCATCTGAAACATATAAGAACTACTTTAACTCAATTAAAAATACATAACGATTTATGTTATGATTTGTCTAGATGTCCCCAGAAGGCCCAATGCAGTCATAGAGAGTACTTCTAGAGATTGTGATTAATTCATGGTCCAATGCTGGGATTATGGGTGTGGGTGCTACACTTGCCCTGGACAGATAAACTGAATGCAACATAGGGAAAGAAAAGAGGCTTGCTCTCTGCTTTTCCTGCCACTGCTGCTGCTGCTTCTCCCTTTTCTCTTGCTGTTCTGCTATTTTCTGCCACGATGAACTGCTGCTCTTTGCCATGTTCACTCTATCTTAGAGCCAGCCAAGTATGGAGGGAAACCTCCACAAACTGTGAGCTAAATAAATCTTTCCTTCCTTAATTGTGTGTGTCAAGTATTTTGTCCCAGCAAGGAGAAAAAAGTAACCGAGACAATTTATAAAATGAGGACCTAAAAAGGATCTAGATATTTCTCCAAAATATACATTTCTCCAATATACAAATGACTATCAAGCACATAAATTATTTTAACATTATGAACCCTCATGTAAATGCAACTCCAAACCACCCTGAGGCCTAATGTTGCACTAAGTAAGATGAGTAAAATCTAGAAGACAACTAATAACAATTTTGTGAAGTCTAGAAATTGATGGGAATGTAAAATGTTGTAGTTGCTTTGGTATACCACCTAGAAGCTCTTCAAAGTTCAAATATAGAATGTGAGAGGATTCTATATGTAGGTGTGCAACAAAATAAATGAAGAGCTCTTCAAAATAACTTTAAAATGACTGAGCTTGGCGACATTATTCGTAATAGTCAAAAACAACTCAAATTTTCATGAATAAATAAATGTATAAAGAAGATTTAGTCTATCTAAAACTTGATGAATTATCTGTCCTCCAAAATGGAATATAGCAATGACTTGTACTACAACATAGATAAACACTGAAAATATTGTGAGAGGTGAAATTCTCAAAGTACCATGTATTTTATGATTCTACATGTAAAGAAATTCCAAACCTTGAAATATCTGTAGAAAAAAATATTTGATTTGTAGTTTCCTAGAGGAAGTGACTAAAGAACAGATGGGTGTGACAGCTCAAAGTCATGTGATGTATTCTTGGGATGATAAAAATGTTCTAAATTTATTGGGTTGATAGAGGCACAACTGTAATATTCTAAAATGTCATTGAATTGTATACATTAAGTGGGTGAATTATGTAATGTATAAATTATTTCTTAATAAAAGATTTAAAAATAAAATAAAAATGATTCTCTGAAAAGATGTATTTTTTTATAATGGACAGATGGACAAAACAGGATAAACTATAAATTGCATTCAAAAATTTCATAGCAGCAGGTAATGGCATTAATAACAAATACACGAGGTGAAAAGGGATTTTAAAATTAAATTAAATAGAATTAATTGAGATAGCCATAAGATATAAAATAGAGTTAAGCAATTGCTTATATAAATTGTATGTCTAAGTCCTTGGAAGAACAGAGAAATCTTATACGGACATAGCTATTAGAGTGCATATTGTGAAGTCCTTATGTGATTGGAAATCTCCAAGGATAATGCAGAGGAAAAAGAAAACTCAAAGAACCCTAGCAGCATGTCCCAGGATGGTAAGGTGGAATTTTTACCAACACAAAGGGTTCTGTAAAACAACAAGACTAGAAATTCTGTCTATGGGTCTTCACCCACTTTGTATTCTAGAAATATCTTTCCAGATAGGAAAAAAAGAAAGATTCACTTGATTAAACAGCCATAACCTGCAAGAGTATCTTTTAATTCATTTCTCCAAAGATTTTATAAATGATTTGCATCAAAGAACTGATGCAAAGGTGATTCTAGTTAATAGTAATTATGATGATAAAACATTTCCCCACTGCAGTTCTTTTAAAGCATCAAAGGTTTACATTAACGCCAGTTTTACTAAAGAATATGAAGCTAATAGAATGCACCTTATGAAGATTTCAAGAACTTAATGCAGATTTTGTATAACTTCGAAGTTACCACAGCATTGAAAACAAAATCTAGGGCTTAGCTCAGCGACACAGTGCCTTCCTGGCAAGCACAAGGTCTTGAGTGTGAGTTCCAGAACAAAAGAAAAGAAAATCTAAATGTAAATGTTAAAAAAAAATTGTATTTCTATTCAAAAATGAAAAATAATTCTCAAAAACTCAAAAAATATATACATTTCTATTTCTGAGAGAAAAACACTTCCTAAAATTTATCTCCAAAATACTTTTCTAATTGTATTTAATTTTAATGGAAAAATGTATTTTTATGAAATAAGAACTTTAAGTTGATGAGATAAAGGGCCTAATATTTTAAAATTAGAACAAATAACATTAAAAATGGAAATTGAAACAAATTATGTTCACATAGCTAAATCACTAGTTATTATAAAACAATTAAATTTCATTTATGCAACCAAAAAGGATATACTCATTACGTGTGCATAGAAGATGAACAAGGATTGCAGCACACATCTATTGTAGCAGTAAGATACATTGTGTTTAATGTACCCTTTAATTGAAAATGATCAACCTCATTGTTTTCTCCTAATTATGAGGTTCTTAATTTGATACTCCTGGAATGATTGAAGAAATATAAATACTTCTTTGTATAAGGTCTGGTCTGCCGTCTTAAATCCAAACCGTCTGTAAATACTAGACTGTTTCTCACATCAGAATTTTCACATTAATAAAACCCTCTTCCTGAAATTCTTCTTTTTGAAATATTTGAAGTTTACCCTCTTCCTTTCTTTATGTATTTACTCATATATCTTTCTATTGCTGTCTCCTCTGATTTTGCTGTTTAAATTTTAACTGTATACCTTACACTCTCTGTATTATTTCCTGCTTTAATTTTGCTTCATAACTCTTACCACCAGTCTAAATGCAAAGTATTTTGCTTTTGTGTGTGCATGTACTGTTTATCTTTCTTTAATAGAATGCAAGCACCACAAGCACATAGATCTTTGTGGTTATTTTGCTTAGATCTCTATGCACTGTGCCTAGACTAGTGTTGGGCCAACAGGAAGCACTCACAAAATATATAATGTTTGATGAAGACCACATTTAAAGCAATTGTTCTGAGAATATAGTAGAACTCATGAATATCATCAATTCTCAAGCTACATAAACAATACTCAAATAAAATGTATAGGAGAGCCAATAAAGATCTTAAAATTTGTCAGATTAAAATACTAGACAGCTTTCAAATAAAAGATAATCATTTGTGAGCCACTTAGAGAATTGGGAATGAACAAACTGGGTAATCCAGAATTCTACACTGGGAACATTGCTGCTCTTGGTCCTGAGCAGTTAGATCCCTTGCTCTGGGCCCAGTGCCTCATGAAGTCCTTCTCAAGTTCCACTATGACCTCATTCCTCAAGCAGAGACTCTTTATATGAACAGAACTTAGAAATGGAAGCTGGACTGTAGCAATATCAGAACCCTCATGGTGGATGAGAAAGCTGGCCATGGAATACGGAGTCCACTACAAACTAGAGTCTTTCAGTCTCCCTCTTTCTGTGTTCTCTAATAATCCTATGGATGGTGTAAGCAAATATCTTTTAAAAAATAACAGACCACAGACATATTTTCAGTCTCTCAGGCTTTCACAGAGAGAAAATTGGTCAAGCAATGGCCGTGATTCATCCACATGGCTGACATGGACAAAGGATCTACAAATTGCAGTACAGGGTTTCAGGATAAATCCTGAGAGGATTTGACTTACTTTATCAGATACACAACTTACATGTTTTGTTATATAGGTCTTGCTTTGTCTTGGTCTTAACTATCCAGCAGGAAAGTATAAAAAAGAAATATAAAAAGTGCAGCCATATTAATATGCTGAGCTGTAAAAGGTTCAAGACAACAACTTCTGACATTGCCAGTCCTATGGAAAACCCACTACAATCATGGGCTATTGGACTATATTGGGTCATTTTGCTGAATTCATGCACCTACAATATTTAATGACAATGGAGTACTCTTCTCTGACAAAACTAAACAACAAAAGGGAATACAAATGAATAAGCATTTTGTATCTGTATATTCAAAAGAGTTAGGATAGATATATAGCTACATTCTCTTAATTCAATGAAGAGAAAGATTTGTTCCAGTAGTGTTTGTGGACAGGATATCATGTCTGCATCTTGTACAATGAATAACTGCTAAGACAACAATATGCAGTGTATTAATTATTGAAACTGTCCTACAAATCAGTTTTGAAACCATTTCATTGCTATTTGTTTCTCAATAAAACTATTTTTAAAAATTGTCAAGTTGGCACAAACAGAATCTTATGTTGTTTATTATTCATTTATTTATTTATTCATTTTTTTATTTGGTACAGTGTCTCGCCTCACAGCTCAGATTCACAGGCAGCATTGACTGTGATACTGGGCTTCAAACTCAGGTCCTTGCACTTGCAAGAAAAGCACTTAGACCACCAAACTATCTCCCTACCCCAGACACTTGTTTAAAAAAATTAGAATTTAGTAGAGAAGATAGTAAAACAAAGTGAATTCAGATAAAAATCTTTCAGAGAGTAATGAATGAAAACCATAGGACCTGATAAAAGTGTGAGTAAGCCTAAACACTGATTCCATGAAATAATAGTGTAAAGTTTCATTGTAAAATAATATAATTATACAACATTTGTATAGAATAATGGATCCTTACATTTCTGTGAAAGGGATAAAGTGCTTATTTTATGATTACAGAAGTTTATCATTTGCATTTTAAATTCTAGAAAATCTAAAATAGGTATACAGTGCTGGGGAGATAGTTCAGTAGAATAAGAAGGCAAGCTCAAGGGCCTGAGTTCAATCCCTGACTCCACAAAAAATAAAATAATGAAAAATTAAAAAAATAAAACAGGTATACACATTACAAACTAAGAGAAGTAAAGAGAGTGGAACACTGAAAAAGGTCAACTCACAATGAAGGAAAGGCAAGAAAAGGGAGGGAGGATGGATCTGCTATGTAAATAGAATAAATTCTTTGGTAAAAATCAAAGGTTATTAGACTAAATTTAATTGTATCCCATTTTTCATGTTTTAGAAGAAATGAACACACACACACACACACACACACACACACAAAGCACAAGAACAGAAAACATAAGATAATCAAGCACCAACCAAAATAACTTGGATACCCATTAACTTTAAGACAGAAACAGAACTCAGACACCAGTCTGGACCCCAAGCCAGCCAGAAGGATGCCTGCCATACCATGAGGGTGTGCGTTCCTTCCTCAGCAGTCGCTTCATCCAGTCTTACACCCTTTTCTTACCCTTTTCTCTCCCCATCCTAGCAGTGGACCACTGTGTATTTTCCCTATGGTCTCCAAGTAAGAAAAAAT
>NW_004524772.1:4128512-4129323 GCF_000260255.1 Octodon degus | reverse complement strand
AACATTGGGAAGTGAAGCCCAATTGGAGAAGGCAGTCTCTGAGGGCATGGCCAGAAAGGTCCATCTTCTCCACTCTTCCCTTACCTAGCTCCACTTTCTGCAGGCCTCACTTGGAGTTTTTTCTCCTGTGCTCCACTGCCTTGCCACCAACTATAGACTGAAACCTTACAAACAATGAGCCAAAATAAAGCTCTCCTCTCTCAAGTTGAGCGTGTGGAGCGCTGTGTCTCAGCAAAGGGAAAAGATAGACAATTGCGTATGGTAAACTGTAGCGCCTAAGTAAGGAATGATGAATTCTGGAAATGTTAGGTAACTTTTATTGAAATATATATTTATTGTTATTCTATTTTATTATTATTATTATTAAGCTCTTTCCATGCCTAATTTATAAAATAAACTTCATTATAACTATTTACATATAGGAAAAAATTATAGCATAATGGGTTTCATCCCATCATCTGTTTCAAGTGTGCCCTGGGGTCTTGGAGCATGTGTCCCACAGAAAGTGAGACAAAGTCATCTTTCTTCATTGTTTTCCCTACTACACAGTGCTTTTTGGAGAAAAAGATATCCCCTGCTCCCAGGGAATGGCAAATGAATAAATAAGTGTGTGGTGGAACTAGTTCTTTCTTTGTGAAGATGAAAATGATCAAGTCCAAATACAATAAGAAAAGCATAGTGAGACCCTGTAGACCCTATAATGAGACCTTGTAGGCCCTGGAGACCCTGTACTAAATACATTTAACAATGATACATAGACATCAAAAAACTTAAGAGAGAATTAAATGTGTGATAAATTTAATCATATACT
>NW_004524772.1:4120353-4128152 GCF_000260255.1 Octodon degus | reverse complement strand
TGACTGATGCTGCTTTAGTGCTGCAGTGATGGAGGCTAGCATTCAGGGGTGGGAGATAAGTTTTTCCTGCCTCTGGAGCAAAAGCTATAAGCATATCAGTATTCCAGAACAGAATCTACAAAACAATATCTAGAAGCAACTTCCTGAGAAGGGAAGTTAGTCTTTCAGGGTGACACAGTGGTAAGGTTTCTAACAAGCAGCCTATGAAGCAGATGTGAACAAACAGTAGCAGGAGAAAGGCAGGTAGATCAAGGACAAATTGGCATGAGGACAGAAGCTTGTAAATTCCTTTGTGATTATGTTCAAAGTGACTGTTAGACTCCCCAAAGTCTCTTTTTGGTGGGGACGAGAATGAAAACTGTGCTCATTTTAGTGCTTATGTCAGGAGTATACAAACAAGATTATTTGACAGCAAATAAAAAAAAATGCTAAGTCATTTCAGGAGAAACTCAGAATATAAAGTATTATACAGGAATAGTTTAATTTTACCTAAAGGGAGGCCTGGCTTTTGCCCATGTCTTCTGCATAGTGATTGGTAAGTTTTTGGAGAGTCCTCACTTGAAGCATCTTTGTTTACCTGGGATCCTTGGCCCACACTGGATGGCTTCTGTTAACCACATTTAGAATAGTGGTGTGGGGCCACTTGGCATGACCAGTCATCTGTGCACTACATCGATACGATCATGACCCAGTCAAACTAGACACTAAGGCTTGGGAGAGCTTCCTTGGAAATGCTCCATACATGGTGTCACACGTCATTGCTGGGAGAAGCTGCCACTTTATATAGTTCTCCTCAGACAGCAAAACTGCAAATTCTCGCTGGAGAGCGATGCAATTCACTATGAAATTCTTCCCTCTCAAGATTCTAATCTGCGTTCATTCACCATAAAAAAGAATAATCTTAAGAAAAGCAGCTTTCAATGATTTCTTCAGTTCTTCCTAATGATTTGTCATGATTAAGAATAGTGTAGTTGGATAGATCCCTCAAACTTACAATCAGCTTCAGAACTGAGGGTGATTGTGGCAGCTCATGAATGATAGTATCATGGAATAATGACTGGTAATGCAAGTCCAGAAATTCAAGAGAGCATGTGACAGAGTTGTTAGAAATAAAATAGGGCAAAAAGAATAATTAGCACCATTTCTAAAATAGTCTAACAGTGCTTGGGTCTTGCATTGATGAACTACTGAAGCTATGTTTAAGGACTTGGTCATTTAATTAAGAAACAGCCAAACTCAACACCCTGCTCCTCAGACACCATTCACCAGGTGGGAATTTGCAGTGAGGCCCTAGTGATTCACAGTGATAAGTGCTGATGTGTTCTCAATGGCAAGAAAATGAATAATCGGCTTTGCCTTTATGAAAACAATTGAAGAATCCAAGGTTGGGTCCCTCCATCTGGGCTAGGACCACGGGGGTGCAAAATAACTATGTTGTATCTGTCACTAGATACTCAATTATCAGCCTTTTTTTACAGTTTGTCATGATGTTGCCAATGATGGTTGGTACAGAATCATTGCTACTTCATGACATATTTTTTGGTATAGATCGTAGCTGGCTACAGATGTAGAATCTCAAGGATCACATCGGAAAATTAGTAATTATGTAGAGTGGAAAAATTAGAAATTAAAAAAAAAACAAACACAAGGTACCTGAGTTTCTTGGTCTGGAAAATGGAGTGTACTTAAGTCTGTGATTATTTGTGAGGCAGCAACACAACACCGAGGATGTAGCTGATTGTTTATTCATGAACCAAAGACTTAACACTAAGTGCTAGGCTTTCTTCTTTGCTTGCTTCCTTTCTTTCTTTCTTCCTTTCTTTCTTTCTTTCTTTCTTTCTTTCTTTCTTTCTTTCTTTCTTTCTTTTTCTTTCTTTCTTCCTTCCTTCCTTCCTTCCTTCCTTCCTTCCTTCCTTCCTTCCTTCCTTCCTTCCTTTCTCGCTCTCTTTCTTTCTCTTTGTGTTGCTGACTATCTAATGGAGGGGCTGCACATGCTTCGCAGACAATCTGCAGCTATAGCAGCCTTCACCTTAAGGACAGCATTTTATAGAGACACTTTGAAAAATGTTTCAACCAAAGATGAATCTTTTAATAATCAGAGATCTGCCCTAGCTAAGTGTAGCACTTAAATGATTGTTAGTTATTAATATTATTTAGCATAAGAATCATTTACCAGGGCTTTGGAGATAGCTTGGCTGCCTAAGATGTTGCCTGGCAAACGCAAGGACCCATGTTCGATCCATGCTACCACGTGCAGCGCAGGCCCCACACTCCAGGAGCTCTGTGACACTCTGAGCTGCCCAGAAATGGGGGTGGTGGCGCATGCCTGTAATCCCAGTGCTGGGGAGGTAGAGACAGGAGGATCATTACAAATCTTAACTGGATAGCAAGACCTTATAAGAAATAAATAGATAAATAAATAAAAAAGAATCTTTTGTGCTGGTGAGATAGTTCGGCAGTGTAAGGCGCCTGCTTACATAAGCGCAGGCAAGCACAGGCACCTGTTCCATCCCCAACACAACATACTGTGCCAGCCCCACCCACCCCCAGGGCGGGCTGAGCTGGACACAAAAAGAGAAAGAGAGAGAGAGAGAGAGAGAGAGAGAGAGAGAGAGAGAGAGAGAGAGAATCTTTTTTCAGGTAAATTATAGAAGGAATTCAAGTGTATTAGTTGAGCTTGGTTGACTTAACTTTTTGTGTCATAGAAACCCAAAACATACAAAGGTTCAAACAGAAAATATGTAAACATGTAAAGGAGTTCCTAAAGAGCTAGTTGCTTTTAGCTAGTTTCAATTCAGAAAATGGAAACTATTTCTTCATCTACACTTGCTGTCATTTATAAAAACCTTGCTGTTCTTTGCATCCACAATAGGCAGAGCAAGAGTGAGGGAATTTCCAGGGGACATAGCTTCTTAGACATCTTGGTCTTTTGGGAGCCAACATCAGAACCACTAATTGCACTGTTTAGAACTCAATTATTTATCTCTGAGGAAGGCTGGGAAATGAAGTTGGTTATGGGTTTCCAAGCAAAGAAAATATTTTCCTGAGTACTCTCCTGTTAGCCATTAATATTTCATTCATTGGACTGCAACAAGGAATGCCTTGTACCCTCGGAGCCTACTCCCTATTTAACCATGTGATGTGAGAAAATTGAAAATTCACTAAGAACTATTCACAAAATGGAATTTAAGTGTTGGAACCCTTATTTGGAAAAGACTTTAGAAAAACATTTCAGGATATTCAGATATGGAAGACAGATTAAGGTAGATTACAGTAGATGAAGATAAATTAATATATTAATTATAATAACTTTCCCAAAAATGGTTTAAATATATTAGTATCTGTCTAGATGGAGCATCTATACTGGGACTGGTAAGGATTTAAACTGTATCCTCTACTCAATGGAAATTTATTAGAAGGGTTTAGAATATGATGTAGACATGTTATCAAACTGTGACTGCCACCAAGTGGAATAAAGCTTAATACAAGTTTGATACAATACAGTAAATATTAATGAATAGAATATGAACTAGTAGAGATATGAGCATTCATCAGCCATAGTTTGTAATAAATGCAATGGATCTATGTATAAGGAAAGAAAAGGATTCTATAGTTGAATACATCAAGTGTCAATAGCTACTGACAAATGGAAAAGATCTGTGAAGCTTAATTGATTATAAAATCAATAGAGCCATCAATTTACTTTTGAGAATCTTAAACCAAATACTAGATGCATAAATTGAAATAACATTTACCCCAGGAAATAAAAAAGTTCTGCTTGAACGTTGTACTTGGATCAAAGCAGATCACAAAAGCTTTACTATCTAGGCAACACAGTTCAAGAAAAATATTGGCAAATATACTACATCTTGAAAAAACTAAAATCATAGACACCTTATGAACAACTGTTGAATAGATTGAAAACCTTTATAATAATAAAGGAAACACTAATAAATAATTAATGGAAGGTATTTTTTAGTGAAAGAATTAGTTCTAAACTTCCAATCCCAATACTAAATGAATGCTGCTTTGCAGAACTGTGTTGTGATATTATTATCATTTGGGTTATTTCTATATTAATAGAGTTACCTATATTGCTATAATAATTACATTAGCTAATCTAGATTATTATAAAAGCAATATGCTAAAACTTCATATGCACTGTCTCAGATATTTCTAACAACACCCCCAGAATGTGGGAATCATTATTATTTCTATGCTATACATGACAGAAAAGTTATATAATACACACATGATCACATTGCTACTAAGTGCTTGAACATGGATTGGAGCCTAGAAGTATTCATTTCAGTCCTAAATATAACTAAATATAAACCATAAATGCCTCATAGGAAACTTAGGTGTCCTACTAGACATATCAGGAAGAACATAGATCTTAGAATGGCCAGTGGACAAGGGAAACTGCTGCAGGTTAAATTTTTGGATAAATGTCTACCTATGCATTTTTTCAACTTCTAAGATTTCTTCTTCTTCTTCTTCTTCTTCTTCTTCTTCTTCTTCTTCTTCTTCTTCTTCTTCTTCTTCTTCTTCTGCTTCTGCTTCTGCTTCTGCTTCTGCTTCTGCTTCTGCTTCTGCTTCTGCTTCTGCTTCTGCTTCTGCTGCTTCTTCTGCTTCTTCTTCTTCTTCCTCTTCCTCCTCCTCCTCTTCCTCTTCTCCTCCTCTTCCTCCTCCTCCTCTTCCTCCTCCTCCTCTTCCTCCTCCTCCTCCTCTTCCTCCTGGAGATTGCACTGAGGACCTTGAGCTTGTCAGGAAGGCACGTAAGCCATTGTGATATATCTCTGGCTCCATAATATTATTTTATGTATATCATTTTGCCTTTTATTTTTCCATTCAACTGTATAACTGTTTCTGAAAAGAATAGCATGGACTAGTAAACATTCCTACAACAGAATATTACTGTTACTGGAAATTTTAATAGTTGCCATACTCTTGTTTTTACCATTTCTAGCTGTAAAGTTTTTCTTCTATATTCCAACCATCCTTTAAAAACAACATTCCTAAACTTCACTTCCTTGACAAAATTGTCCTGGACTTTCCAAGTGTCCCGGTAATTGGACGCCTCAGTTTCTCTCGACTACTGTGACCCCTTGTTTTGTAAAAGACTTGTGTGGATAGTGCAGCAGAGGTATTTTGGAATGTAATTAATGTATACAATCACCTGATTACCTGACTTTAACAAAAGCCGGTGAGCCTTCATAATATGAGTGGAATCAAAGGCCTTGAAAACAACATGCTCTCTCAAAGAAAGGAACTTTGGCCCCCAGATTACAACACAGCTTTGCTGCCCAGGTTTCCGGTCTTCAAATTGGAGATAACAACATCAACTCTTCCCTTATGCTCCTCTTCTCTAAACCTGCCAACGTGTCATAAAGGTTTTACACATTCCAGTCTACAGAGTTAAATATAAATTAATTCATTGATTGTGTTTCCTCCTGGAGAATCCTGAACAATACTCCAGAAGATAGCGTCTCTGCTAATATTCCATCTTTATGCTCTACTCTCCAGCTTCTGTTAACCAGTCTGTCAGTAGGTTTCATTTTGTTTTGTTTACCTCTTTTACAAATCCTTATTTAGCTATTTCACTTATGTTTTGAAACTTCTAAAAATTAGACCCAGCTTGGATGTTTTTCTCCCAATAAAAGGTATCACACATATTTTTCCGGAAGAATGAAAGTGACAGAAGGCCCATTTAAATATAGTTGAGGTTTTACTCAGCTTTAACTTAAAAGTAAACAAAAAATTCACTTGCTTAACCAAAATACCACATAGAAGAAAAGAGCTTTCACTTTATTAGACACAAATAAGAGTAATTTTACACTTTAACACATATTAATATTTTATATGCAATGTTGTGAAGATAAGTAAGTTTTGTAAGAAACAACTCATTCTCTCAAATTTCTAAACTACAGGAAAATGGTACAAGTAATAAAAATAGTATTTGCTACCTTTTTGTGTGCGTGGTGCCAGGGATTGAACTCAGGACCCTGTCCTTGCCAGGCAGGCGCTTGGGCAGCTGAGCTATATTCCCAGACTTGAAAATAACATTTGAATACATAAATACAAATAAACAAAGTATGAGAATTAGCAAGCAAGAACTTTATAACAATTTTTACAAACACATTTTCAATTATAAATAAATACAGAATATCAAGTAGTTATGGTGTGGCTTATTTCACAAGAAAATTCAGAACATTGAAATTGAATAAAAGAAAATTCTATAAATTAAAAACAATTAATATAAATCTATGTAAGTTTGACAAATTTAATAAATCTTAAAGTAAATTAGACTTGGGAAAATAAAGATTATTAAAATTGGATACAATTCATTATATATTTTCATAACAAAGTACAGAAAAAAGTAGAAATAAATGAATAGGCCAACAATGCGTTAGATCTGCAGGATCTTTTTTGAGTTTGACCTTATATGTATTGAGAATTCTAGAACAGAAAAGTAAATGTAAAAGAGAATGTGTGAAGAAACTTAGCCAAAATTTTCTCAGGTTCACAAAGTTGAACTATCAAACCACAGTTCATAAAACTCAGTCAACCACAAAAGCATAATTACAAAGAAACCAAATGTGAGCACATTTAATTAAATACTCTTAAAAATTAAAACAGTAAACTGTCTTTAAGAATTTTGCACTTAGATACAACACAATGAAACAAAACAATCATGGAAATAATGATTGAGTTAAACATTATCAACGAAATAGTGGATAGAAATATTAAAAGGATGTTAGTGTCAAAGTAACATTGGAAAATGTAAAATAAGGTTTCTTTCACTGATGTTATTGCTAAAAGATATATAAAGAGTGGTCTTGGGGAACTCTTTTTTTCACCAATATGTATTTAGGTTAAAGAATATCCCTTTCAGGGATTTCACATATATGGATTTTTGGCGAGCTGGCATTTGTGGGCAGGATGACACTGGCTCAGTTGATTTGGCCCAGGTCCTTGTCCACAAACAGAGCTCCAATTTCACTCAGGCAAGGTGCAGCTAAAGCCTCTTATGGTTGATGTCAACCCAGCGCGACACTTAGCCCACTGTCCACAGGGTTTCCCTAGCATTTTCCTTTGACAGAGTGTATCATTTACCTTCATGTAAAGGAGCAGCATCTCTGGCAGGTTTCAGCTCCATTGCCACAGAGCAGGCAAGAAAGCACTAAGCAATGGACTGAGAGTTGACATACTGGTAATTAATATTTTAAAGATATTTGTTAATAAATTAATATTTATTCATGTTAATAAATCATTGATATCCACTTTTATTAATTTAGAAAGATCAAGACATAATAAAATACACTGAGAAAATTTCATTTAGCATTTCTCTTTAATAATGTTTCAGGAATGGATATTTCTGTGAAGCAGAACTTTAGTACAACTAAAGAATTTTAGAATAAGCAACAAGGAAGGAAAGATGTGTGTGTATACGTCATCTTTTAAAATGAGTCATCTAATCAAAAAAAAAAAAAAACACATCAGAAATTCATTGTATGATGAATGCCCAAAATAGTGTGCACACACAAAATGTTACAGATAACCAAAGTGTCTGTCTAGGTTGTGTGTTATCAATAGGAGATTCCTAAGGAAAAACGGTATCAGCTGAACTCCAGGGCCGGCAGTGTAAAAAAATGATGTGCACACAAAATAAAGGTTAGAATTTTAGCATAAGATATCTGTGGTGAGGCTGAGGAGATGGCTCAGTGGAATAAGCGCTTCCCTGGCAAGCGCGAAGGCCTGAGTTCAACCCCAGGTTCCTCCAGAGAGAGAGAGAGAGA
>NW_004524772.1:4087038-4120250 GCF_000260255.1 Octodon degus | reverse complement strand
TGTGTGTGTGTGTGTGTGTGTGTGTGTTTGGTACTGGGTATTGCCAGGGATTTGAGCTTCCTATACAAGTTCTCAACCACTGAGCTACATTACTACTCATGATACAGAAGTTTTAAATTCCCCTCTCAGAAAATGAGGAATTAAAAGTAATAAGCAAGAATAAAATATGATGCAAGTGGCATTAAGTAAAATAACCTAGGGATAGTATTCACCATTTCTGGAAATTAAGACAGAAACAGGAAAAGCCAAAGTAAATCAACACTAAATAGTATTCCTTTTATGGGGGCAAGTTTCTCATGTTGTACTCATTGTGTTGCATAAAGGATACTCTTAAAGTCCGAAAAGAAACCTATTTATAAATTACTTAACTTTTCTTACTGTTTAAATGTGAGTTCTGCTAGGAAATTATATAATGAAAATTTTATAGCCCAAATCATAATGTTTCCTTTTCTGTAATCATCATAATTAATAGTTTATCAAGAATTTTTAGCCAAAAAACTCTCAAATGATCAGAAGGTGACAACTCTTTTACTAAACACTATATTCATGAAGATGACAAAGAAGGGCAGGGGATATAGCTTAGCAGCATAAGCACCTGCCTGGCAAGCTTAAGCTCCTGAGTTTGATCCCTGGTGCCCGCCACCCCCGCCAAAAAAAAAAAAAAAAGTTCAATGCAACAAAAATATCAAAGACTCTCTCCTTCCAATTCGACACTCAGGTAGAACACCCACACAAAAAAAAAAATTATGAAGGGTAGCAGAACAAAACAGAACACTTTAGCCATGCGGGGTGGCACACACCTGTAATCCCAGCCAAGTCAGAAGAATAACTGAGTTCAAGGCCAGCCTGAGTTAAGTAGTGAGACCCTGTCTTAAAAAACTAAAATAACAACAACAGAAAAAAATTTTTTTGACTCTTCTTACAGCTAGCTATGAAAGTCCCCAGAAAAGTTGACTTGAGTTGATCTTGTAGAACTCATGAACAGAAGGGAAAAGACTGGTAGAAAAAAACCCATATATTTGTAAAAAGGCAAATGAGTTTCCTCATTCTGTAAGTAAAATATAAATAGGGAAATTTTTGATGTGAGTGTAGCTAAATGAACTCTTTTATAGTTATACATTTATTACTGTGTTGCTTAAAATTATTTTGGTGCTATTTGGTGGTTGGAAATTAATAGGGGCTTGGCAGGAGCTGTGTTCATAAGGAGAAGGAAGATGGGTTTCAAAGGCATTTCTGAATGGGGATAAATTTGCAAATGTACATAGAATTAGATGTGTATCCAAAAGCATTTCTTAGACATATTCTAGTCTTATGATCTAAAATTAAAGAAACTATAATAAATATTTTAAGTCTTAATGCAGATTAATTGTTCTTGATAAAAATGAGCTTAGGTGAAGGATTAATAAACTTCCTGATTGACTGACTGCTTTTCTACTTACATGTATTCATATTTTCTTTTAAGTTTTTAAGCAATTTGTCACTTATATGACCTTTATTTTATAGTACTCCCCTCTTCTCAAAATTTCTTTTTATTTTATAAAGTTTAAAGTTATTATGGATAGATATACATTTATATTTTTAATGTGATAAATCCTAGCATGCCTTCTCTTCTAGTTAATCTTAAGTGCCTAATACATTATTACCTATAGGCACAATAATGTGCTATAGATGTCTAGAATTCACCTCATCTTGAATAACTGAATTTTTTTGTACCAGAAATCGAACTCAGGACCTCGCACTTGCCAGGCAGACGCTTACGCTTCTGAGCTATATTCACAACCCTAAGAATCTTTATATTCATTGATCAGCAACTGTCCATTTCTCACTTTCTCAGTCCCTGGCAATTGTTACTCTACCCTGATTGCATGTCAACATTAGATATATGGAGTATTATAGTATTTTCCTTTTCTTAGGTGGTTTAATTTATCACAAAGTACTGTCAGGACAACAGTCTATGTTGTCACATAGAACAGAATTCATTTCAGAATTAAGGAAAAGCGACATATTTTTCTTAAGAAAAAGTTCAGACTCTAGATCTGTATGCTCCTGCTTTACCTATCCCTTTTTGTTTGCTTGTTTTGAATTTAAGAACTAGCATGTGTATATAATTAGACATTTAGCAGATGGTAGCAGGTGGCAGTAATGCTTCCTATGGAAAAAAAATCAACTAATTATAAATGAAACAAACTATTTACTGTATTTAAATCTTATTTGTAAAACATGCCTTTTTATAAATATGAATAGAACCGGGCATGGTGATGTGTACTGTAATCCCAGTGCTCTAGGAGGCCAGGCAGGAGTATCACAAGTTCCAGCCCAGACTGAACAACTTGGTGACTTAAGGCCCCCCATCCCAAAATTAAGAAAATTAACTAATCATTTTTTGAAGTTTGATAATGCAGTACAAGGGACTTTGGTTCAATTGTGTGTGCCAAGAAAAAAAAAATGAACCAAGGCCATTGTCTATGTGATTTAAACACCTTCTCAGCTGAAAAATTCTTTCTCAGATTGACTGGATTGATCCATTGTCCTCCTGCTGTAGTCAGATTGTAGGGTGAGCTCATTTTGTACTCATAATGTACTGCACTTTAGAGAAGCCTTCATCCTTTCAGAAGTACTTCTGTAGAAGTCTCAAAAACACATGAAATGTAATATCCCAACTCTCTGACAAGCTTAAACAATTCATCAAATTATTGGTTTACTTACCACATACTTCACTTTTATTTTCATAAAACACTGATTACAATCTATGTGTTCCTCTTGGTCAATTACCAAAAACTAAGATTAAGCAAATGAACAACAGACACCTGCAGCACATTTTAATGTTATTGCTTCAAAGTCATTTTTATTTTCAAGGTTTTGCATCAGCCAGATAAACATTTTGTCTTTAAATCTATGCTAATAATTATGATGCTTGAATGACTCAATTTACTGAAAGCAAAATAACATACATAACATTTATTTTACTTTTTTTTCTTGGCAGAACCAGGGATTGAACTCAGGTCCTTGTGCTTGCCAGGCAAGTGCTTATTCTACTGAGCTATCTCCCAGGCCTCCAATAACATTTATTTTGATATGAAATTATTAATAAGTATCTTCCTTTTTCTGTACCCTTATTATAACAACGTTGTTTTCTGCCTGTCCTCTTTCATTCATATTCTTTTGCCTTAAAAGTTATACATATTAAATATAATCATTTTAATTTCAATTTAGGTTTAATATATTTATATTTAAATTACACATAAGTTTAGTTCCATCACTTTAATGTTATAGGTGTGTTAACTCACCAAATATTCTCTAAGAGTCCAGTAGTCCATAATAGTATTGGGTCTTCCACTTCACTGGCAGTGTCAGAAATTGTTGACCTGAGTGTCTGCATCTTGTACAGCAATTAACCACTAGGAAGAATGTATGCAATGTGTTAATTATTGAAAGTGTCCTACCAATTTGGTTTGAAACTGTCTCATTGCTATTTGTTTCTCAATAAAATTATGGGAAAAAATAAAAAATAAATTACACATAAGTAACTTTATATCACATAACATTATATGCATTTTAAGACATTTCAAAATATAAGTCATTGTAAATCAGATGTGTCTCTATAGCCTTGAAATATTTCACATAGGGACTGCTGTTTTGGTATAAAAAATAATTTCATTTCTTTAGCTGGTAGGTATGCATTTTGTATGTGTATATGTGTATATGTGTATATGTATACTAACACACACATATAAAACCATCTTTTTTGTAATTTCTAATATTTGTTGCTACAGGCAAATATCTTTTCCCATTTTTATTTTTCTTCAGAGTCTACTAAAAATAATGAGATAGATACTATGAGCTTATTCATAAAACTTTACAAGATGGTATAACAAAGAAAAATAGTCTGAGATATAATATATGTATTTGCTTTGCTGTCTTTTGTGAGAGCGTTTTGTTATGCAATTCAGGCTGCGTTGAGCTCCCTTGTCACCAAGGCTGTTGTCAGACTTGCAATGATCCTGCTGCCTCGGCCTCTTGTGTGCTGGGATCACAGCTGTGCACCACCATGACCAACTCATTCTGTCGATATTGAGACAATAACTGAAAGTCCTATGAGTTTTTCAAATTTGTTTTCAACAGGAAATTAAAGTGTGCATATTGCAGAAAAGGAGCTACATGAGGATCCACAAAATGATCACCTTACCTAACAAGCTTAAGCATGAAAGACGACACCATACTTTGCCATTAGCTCTTACAAACTTTTCATTTGCCCTTACTGAATATCTGTTTTGTGAGAGTCCTTCTGAAGTCCTATGCGCAGTTCATCTGAGCCTTGTTGACTATTTCCATTTTTCAGTGTGGTATAACTATCACACTGCATTTTACTATAGTAATAATTAATGATGCATTTTGAGAAATTAGGTAATTATTATATATCTAAATCCTGAATTGAAAAATAATTTTAATTTAAAATAACTTTACATCTCTGTCTTCAGAAAAATAAATTACAGCTCTTTAATAACTACTGGTCAAGTACACTAGTCTTTGGTGCATCTTAAAACTGTGAGAAACAAGGTTTTATTAAGAACATGAAATTTTATTAAAATAATATAACACTTTGTGAAGCCTAATTTTTATGCCCTAATGGACAGAAATTACTTGGGTTTCATTGTATCCATTTTGAAAAACACACATAACTTTTGCACATGTTTCCAAGTTTACATGTCCTTGAAATATCTGGTGTATATAAAATCACTTTTAAGGTTTTTTTTGGTGTGTGTGCAGGGTCTCACCACACAGCTTGGACTCATAGTGATCTTCCTGATTTCTGCCTCCCTAGTGCTGGGATTACAGGCACACACCACCATGCCCAGACTAAAAATCATTTATACTATAAAGATGTAATTAATTATAATTATTAAATGTATAGATTAGAGTAATATGTCCTTTTATTTTCTCCAAAATGCAGGTAATTATGTAAATAAACTAGCTAACAGTTCATTTTTAAAAGAATGATTTAAAAAGTGAAGGTGCTTTTGAATACGGAATTCACAGTTTTCCAATAGGCAGTTGTCATAATTACAGTGTCGGTCAAAGTACATTTTGTTAAAACCATTATCTGCATTGATACTTGGAAAGATGTTATCTAAGCAAACAAACATAAGGGAAATGAAATTTCAATGTAAATGAGAAGAACAGCAGCATAAGGAATCCAATTTTAATGCCACCCACTGACTAGAAAAGCATGAGAACAGTATGTTCAAAGGATCCAGTCATTTGAGTTCCTGTAATTAATTTTATTAATTTTTGCTTCTACAAGCAATTCCAGAGTTTCACAAGAATGAACAACTGCTGGCTGTAGGAGCAAACCACTTCTCTTAGAATTCAGAGACCAAGGGCCGTTCCAGGTGCTTGCCCAACAGCATCACAGGCCAGGCTATACATCTGTTAATGTATAGCCTTCCCCTTCCCCCAGCCACTTCTCTCATAACTGGTTTCCCAAGAACATAAGTCTATCATTGACAGTATGTAGCCACACTTACAAAGCTGTCAGAGAAGTACAGGCCTTCCCAGCTTTTGTGGTGCTACATAGCATACCGGAAACAAGTCAGAAAAGACATGAGCCCATAAACCATGTGCCACAGCACACAGATCCACCCAAATGTGGGGCCCCACAGCTGCTTCTACACTCAGTCTGTACACAATGGAGTGATAAGTGCACACAATGATACCATCAAACCTCCTGAAACAGTAGCCTCCTCATACTCTTTGTAAAAAGCAGGACCTAATTGCCCTTGGCTGTTTCATTCATCCAAAGAACACCTATTCCCTGTGCTAACCTACCAAAGTGTTGTGTATTGATATCCTGTAACTTATGGTTCCAATTATAATGTAAAACAACGCAGTAACGGCACTATATAAAAAGTGCTATATTTTTATATAAAGCTAATCATATTATTATATATTATGTTACATTCTTCTCTCTTTTGCTATATCTGGAAATTTTAGTCTGAGAATTTAGAGACATGAGGGGCTCCTACCTTTCTATCGTCTTGTTTCTGTTTCCCATCACAAGATGATAGCATGGTTACTTTAGCTCCTTTTTCCCATTAAAATAGAATGTTCCTTTTCCCCTGCGACACCTTTACTTATTGAGATAAACAAGTATTCACTCTTGAGAGATGTGTGTCATCGATGCAATGCTGCTTCTCTTTGTAGTGTGTTCTCAACGCCTTGGTCAAAGAAGTCTTTAGGACTCTCCTGGAGGGATTTAGGAAGTGGTTATTACAGAAGCTTTTGGTGACTCCATGATGTCACTCCTAATTGCCAAGTATGTTGGGTTATTTGAGATCCAGTTTGTCTAAAAGTTTTGTGTCTTTTCACCTCATTCTTTGTAAATCACCACAGAGTCCAGAATTCTAATTAATGATCACACAAATATCACCACACCCAGATGCCAGCTTAGCATGGTGAGCCCAGAAGGATTGCTAGGTCCATCATCTCTTCCTCACCTAGAGCCACAATACTTGCTTCTCATATGTATTTGCCCAACTTACCAACAAATATTAGCAAAATCTTGAAATAGGTAACTGTGTGGGAAATGGTGACCTCTTGTGAGATGGAAGAGAGTCTCTATGAAGAAAGGGGGCAGCCCTCACATGAGATGAAAAATTCTGTGCTATCATCTGAGATATTCAAGGAAATTCTGGAGTTCAGAACACAACTCTTCCAACTTGAAATGTTATATGCTTTCATATGCCTTTATCTCCATATAACAAATAACATTTAAGAACTAATAAAATTTTTTCATTGAGAATAACCGTTTTTTCATTGAGAAGGAAACATATATATTTGCACATATATACATTTTTTCTTCTATAGTAGCTGCCATTTTTTTCTACAGAAGTAAAGTCATGAATTAAACAGTCACATTTTTTAATGACTACAAGTGTCAGTTTTTGTAATCTTTGCCACAGCCTGCCCCTGCCTACCTGTGCCTACTTTGCAATGATAACTAGATCCTTACTTCACTTGTATACAACCAAGCCACATAATAAACCTTGATTGTCTAGGTCTCAGGTCATGAAAGTTCATAGCTAACCACCAATGTTGATACAAAACTCATCATGTAAAATAATGCCAAGGTATTTATAGGAACATGAGCTACCTACAAAGATGTTGAAAGGATTCAAGAAGCATGTCCTAGTGCTTGCCTCTGTAACAACCTACTAGAGAAATATTAATTAGCTTTGCACACAAAGAAACAGGATTTTTCATTAAAATCAGTGAGCAGAGTATTGTCAAGACTGTATCAAAGGACTGAGCTCCAGGAACGTGAGAAGGCGGACAGTCACCATCAGAATCTTTGGCTTCATCTTATGGCAAGATCTGAACTAGAGAAATGTATCTACTGAACTGTTGCCTTTTTTTCTTACTTACTTTATTCAGCTCTAAAACCAGTGTGTGATGTGGGCACATTGATTCTTATAAACAGTCTCCATGGTAGAGGAAGACACACCAGGATGAGGTTGTACCATATTTTTAAAAAGCCAGTCAACTAGTCCTAGCATAGTCATTTGAAATTTCAGCAGGGTAAATGATCCTGTCACTAAGTAGAATATAAGTGCCAAGAATCATATCATGGTGAGCAGAAACAGTGGGCCATAATGTCTATGTTCAAGTCCCAGTTCTCTATGACACTAATAGTGTGCCTTTTTCCCTATTGATTGCTATTTTATATGTAAGATCAATAAGTTAAATAACACAAATGTTGTAAGGTTTCTAACATATTTTTAACATATTTTCTCATTTTAGAACAGCTGCTGAAAAGTGTGTAGGGATTTAGAATATTTTTCTATTCTTTGCAAAAGAATTATTTTAGCCTGAGTAGGAAGATTAGAGAACATGGTTGTGTTATTAAAAAAGGTTAAATTGACTAAAATTCAATAAGTAGAATAAACACTAGACCATAAAGTTTGAAAGCTATAAGAAAAATATTCCAAAGAATATGTATTATGTTCTGAAAATGAAGTATTTTCCTGCAATCAAGGGGGAAAAACCCATTTAGACATGAGGGACCAGTTTTATTAAACAACTAGCTTCAAACGAATGTATTTTGTGCTCAATTATGCATTTAGTAATATAATAATGAAAACATTAAGAAAATGTTGTGAATGCTTTGGGTATCGGAATCTGTCTTACTTCCAGCCTCCATCGTTTAGTGTTTTATAGCAATAATCACGCAGCATCTAATTTCTCAGAGAGAAAGCCATAGAAAAAGAATAAAGCTGCATGCCAATGTCATCCACTACGATTCAAAGAAAGTATCAGAGGCAACACTCAATAATCAGAAGTTCCTAATCTTAGAAAAGCTTCCCTTTTTTGGAAATAAAAAAGAAAGTAGAAAAGTTGGAGAGGAGAATAATGAGAAATGGGGAGGAAGCTCAGAAGGGAAGAGAGGAAAGATGAAGAGAAGTGGGCTGGGGCAGGCAATTAGGGACGACAATGAGAATGATGTCAACTTATGATGTGTTTCTATATGTAATCATGTAGAAGCAGACAGGTTGTTATTCTGAGTCATTTGCTACTTGTGTGATTTTTTTTTCTGTCCATTTTTCAGTTGTGATGATTGGAGTAAGAATAATAAAATCAGAAATACACACTGGGTGTCAATCATGTAGTGAATTTAAATTTTAGCTAATCTTTGTCATTCAAAATTCAAGCATAATAATCTACACAAAAAAAGCCAATGATTAGGATGATTATTTTAAATGCTAAAGAATTGAGTTTGAATTTTATGTTAAGATGAAAATATCGTAAATTAAGCATTCATCCTAGCGCTTAATTCTAAAATGACCTGTATCCTTCTAGTCTGTTCTTTTAGTAAAGAAACCTCAAAAATAGAGAAAAATTGATAGGAAATTTGAGACTTTTTTCTCTAAAGTAGTAATAGATATATTTCTGACATTTCTTTATTCTCTTCAGATATGTCCTGAAGTAAAACGTAGGTGTTTATTTCACTGTCCCATAAGTACATGCTGAAAGACAAATCCTCTGTAAATTTTCCAGGGTTTGCATGTACAAAGACCAGGACATTTTCAACCCCCTACCCATGATCCTTAGCATGACTCTTATTGTTATGGTTTAGAGAAGTAGGGCAGCAGGATCAAAGAGGAAAAAAGAATAGAGAGTGTAGGGTAAGCTTTTGGGAGGAGCAGTTTATTATTCTCGTTTCCATTTTTTTGAAAATGAAAAAGCCATCTGGAAATTTCTACTGAACATGCCCACTTCATCGATGGCTCTTCCACCATACGTCCACATTCAGTGGTAAAAGCATCTGGGAAATATAGTAACCATTCTGATTGTATCACATTGTAAGGGAGCACCAGATAATGAAGACCCCTAGATTTCTCCTTCACATTTTCCTTCTTGATTTTTTTTTCCAGTTAGGTTAACATTACTTTTCATTGGCCTTTTTTTTTTTCTAACACTGATACTTAATTATATAATCCAGATTGTTCATTCAGATCATAAAATGGGCAATTTCTTGGTACTTCAAGAAATTCTTCAAATACTTTTTTTGCCATTTGTATTATTTCTGAAAAGTCTGTATTCTTCTCAGATGTCTGAAAGGAAATGAAACTGCAAGGGAAAGGAGAAAACAAAGAAGGAGTATTCTCAGATAGCTAAGATGATAGTGCTACTAATTTCTGTTGTGTATTTGAAAGGAGCATATAATGCTTAATTTTTAATTTGACCAATTTTACATGTTTATATTTGTTAATCTAAACAAATGCTTTGAAGATAACAATATGAAATATTACAGCCATTGTTGATTTCCTATCATCTTCTTTTGAAATTCTGTTTCATTTTAATGTTTTTACTAATTTTTATTTTCTTTTAAATAGAAAATAAATTCTACAATATTAGCTTTTTGGCATGACATCTTTTGATATGTCTGTTCTATGTGAAATTATCATGTCTATATTATAAATTTCTCAAATTCACTGGTCTTTGTCCATTTAGCTTAGCATTATGCTTAAAAATGATTTCATATATTACCTACATATGATAAAATTCAAATATATGAACTTAGCAAGTAAACCCAAAGTGATTTTGTTCTTGGTCTATCTCTGACATACCATACTGTAAAATTGAAATAAGATAGATAAAAAAAGAATAGATGCAGAAGTAGCCCTGAAGATGGGTAATTTAAAAAAACAACAAAATTTTTTTTAAAAAATCTTTTATTCACTTACTTATTTGATACAGGGTCTTGATTCAAGCTCAAACTTGTAGTGATTCTCCTGTCTCAGTCTCCCCATTTCTGGGATTACAGTTGTGCACCACCACTCTGCACGGCGCACAGAGCTGGCAGGCATATGGTACCAGAGTTTGAACTTAGATACTTGTGCTTACCAGGCAGGCACTTAGACGGCCGAGCTCTCTCTCTAGCCCAAACATTGCTTATCTTAAACAGTACTTGTAAGAAAAATTGTAGCTTCAAGATGTAAAGTTGCTCAAGTGTTTGCCCTCCAGAAAATTCACTCCTCAACATTTTTTCTTCTTTTTTTGGTATTTTACTTTTTCCCTAAAGTTATTAAGGACAAAAAGGCCTTTAACATTATCTCTAGACCTGTGCTTTTCTTTCATAAGCTGTCCTCCCTCCTACAGACCTCAGCCTGCAAGGAAGGAGAATATTAGTTGGCAGCATATCTTGCCTCCAGATGTCAATGGTTTTCTTTCTGTTACCCGCCAAAGGAGCAACCTGACTGTAGCGATAGGCATCCTATCACACTTCTTGAAGACATCTTCAGGGCGTGTGAAGGTGCCCAACTCCAGAGCATAATATCCTTCTCTCTTGAAAACTGGCACCCTGCTCTGAGTGCACACTTTGTAGATTCTACCTGATAAAGCCCCTCATGCCTCTAACTCACGGAAGTCAGTGAACCTATGGATAAAGTGAGTGCAGGATCTCTTCTGGGGGGAAATCTCCTCGGACCCCCAGTAGTGACAAAACCATCCTCTGCAATTGCTATGCTATGTACTCTCTGCCCTTCTTTTTATACCTGAAAAAGATTAAATATATTTGAAGTAAAAAACAATTGCAGCAGTTGCAATTTGCCTAACGCCAGTTCTACTGCCTATCTATAGCTATATCTGCCTTTCAGCTCTCAACTCAGAAACTCGGCACATGTATTAAAAAAAAAAAATCCATTTTCTAGTGTAAACTCAACCCCATAATTCTGTTGGCTGTGTGTCATGGTCACTATTTTATTTAATTTGTGATTTGCTACTATTTTCTGTCTCCTTGCATTAGTTTCTGTGCAAGTAAAGGATAAGTGGCATTTGTTGGCTACCACAAAATAAAACTCATAAATCAAATTCAGATGAGATATGACACTATGCGCATGATATACGTTAGACAGGGTTTTCCTACAGTTAATTCACAATAAAACTGAAGAATATCATAGAATTTATATTATTATCTGAATTTCCAAAACTCTGATAGTTTCAAGGCTTTTCAGAGTAAGGCTTTTTTAAAAAACAAAAATCTTCTCGGAGATGAAATTTAACATCATTTTCTAACATTTTCATCATGGATGAATTTTCAGATACAGGTTAAAGTAGATGATAATACTGCTTTACTATAGTAATTGAAAATTCATGTTTACAGCACACTTGAAATTTTCAAATATGCAGGAACTTTTGTGGGAGAATTACCAATAAATTCAGCGATAAAAATGTATATGGTTAACAGTCATTACTTTGATTAACAGCAACATATCTTGAAGGTGCTTCCACAGAAAGCAGGAGAGATTTTCAGGATTTTGAGATTCCATTTCCAGCCTCTCTCTGTGCTAAAAATGTCCTCCTTTCCTGTCCTGACCATAAAGGAGAAGATCCAAAATCAGCTGGCAATAGGCAGAAGCAGGTTTCATAACGTAGCTCTTATTTGATCCAAATCATGGACGCTTGGACTACAGTTATTCAATTACAGGGACTTCGTGTTTTATAAAACCCATTTACAAAGAAAATAATCCCTTGATTCTTCCACAGAGTCTACATAAAAGCTTTATTATATTACACCAAATTTTGTCTGATGTGAAAATTGTTTTTCATAGAACTAGATACGTCATGGTAGTCATGACTTCCAGAGAAAACTAAGTCTACCTGTCCAGTTGCATAAAAACAATTTTCCAATAGATGAAATAGGTGCTTATAATCTGGACTATTCACTGAAAAGCCCATGATTTTGATACATTTAATATTTATTTTAATTAAATAATTTGTTTGTTTAAAGGATGTTTTTCAGTTCTCTCCCTAACTTCCTTAAGAGTCTTCAAACACTGTTTCTTTCTCAATTGAACAAGGTAATTAAATTTACAAAAGATATATAGTATATTTACAGTTAAAGCTATAAAACATTTACAAATTTGACCAAGTCAACTTGTATAAGCACTGAAATTTTAATCAAATTCTAATAGACATTTGTTGGCAGATATTTGCTATCTGATTCATATATGTGTGTGTGTGTGTGTGTGTGTGTGTGTGTATATATATATATATATATATATATATATATGGGCAAAGAACCTAGAATTATTAAAAAATCATTTAGAACCATTTATCTTATTGACCTGAACAAATTTCAGTAAATGTTAAAAAGTTATACTCTTCAGCACAGTATAAAAAGTACATTAAAATATTAATATAATTGTCCAAAACAATAATAACATGCTTTTCTATGTAAATATCTATAATTCAATGAAAAATTAAAATATTTTCAATGTATATGAAATGCGTTTTGAAAATAGAAAACCTCCACCTCTATGTACTATACTACATATTAATTATTTCGTGATGAATGAATAACATAAAAAGCACAACTAATTGTATTTTTTGTGTTTTTTAAAGAAAATGCAACAATGCTAAAGAAACCCAAAATATTAGAAATGATACAAAATTTCACTAAGTAAAATGATAGGAATTCAACAACGGTTGTTACACTGCATATAGTTGTCATCAGATTAGTTCTGTAGATTGCCAGATATAAGCTTGTAATTTTGATCATAAAATTATAAAAAATTCAAAAATAGAAAGAAAAAACTTAAGCATTAGCAGCCATAAATATATGAGCATCAAATACAGGAGCACCCAACTGTATATGGCAATATTAACACACATGAAAAATCAAGTAAGCAATAATACAATTATAACAGGAGACCTTACTAACCTATTGTCAAAAGGGATCAAGTAGACAAGAAATCAACACGCAAATATCAACTAAAACAAACCTTTGCACAAATTGACTTAAGATTTTTTTCAAGGTATGTCACCCAACATCATTAGAATCACATTCTTTCCAGCTGCATATGAGACACTTTCTAAAATAGACTCTATGTTAGCCATGCTTAAGTAAATGGAAAGGAATTATAATTATCCCATTCATATTATCTAACTACAGTACAACGAAATTGGAAATTAATGGCAAAAAAGCAGCAAAAACTCCATGAACACTTGGAAATTAAATAGCACTCTTCTAAGCAACCAATAGGTCGCAGATGAAATTAAAGAAGAAATTAAAAGATAACTACAGTTAAATGAGAATGTAGATATAACATAACAGAACTTATGGGATGCAATGAAAGCAGTCTAAGAAGGGAATTGATAGTGGTACTTTTATGTCAAGGAAACATCACAAGCACAAATAAACAACACAGTATTGTACCTTCAGCTTCTACAAAAAAGAAGAGCATGACAGTCTCAAAGCCAAGGGAGGGAATTATGAAAAGCAGAGAAGAAATTGACACAACAGAGTCTAAGAAAACACTACAAAGAATTAATGAATCAAATAGATGGTTCTTTGAAAGAATAAATAAAATTGATAAATCCTTATCCAACTCTATCATAAAATGGAAGGAAAACACAGGCATTGAGGAATTAAAAAAGTAAAAACACTACAGAGCCTATGGAAATGCAGAAGATTATCAATACTTACTTCAAAAACTTTACTCTCATAGGATGGAAAACAGAAGAAATAGATTCCTAGAGATGTATGAATTCCCAAGGTTGAATTAGGAAGATATAAAAATTCTGAATCATCCAATGAGATTAAAAGCCCAAGTCCAAATAGACACATTGATGAAATTCACAAGAAATTTTGAGATGATTTAGTGCAGATACTTCTCAAACTCTTTAATGAAATGAAAGGGAAGGATTCTCATTCCTGAATTCTAGTGTTACCTAATACAGAAATCAGAGAAAGACTCAACCAAAAAAGAGAATTATAGGCCAATCTGTCTATGGAACATAAATGCAAAATTCCACAATAAAATACTAGCAAACAAAATGTAGCAGATCATCATGATGATTATATACTATGAGAAAGTGGGATTTATATGAGGAATGCAGGGTTGGTTCAACATATGTAAATCCATTAACACAATACACCACATAAATAGAGCCAAGGACAAAAACCACATGATCATCTCAATAGATGCAGAAAAACCTTTTGATGAGTCTAACATTCATGATAAAAAAAACTCCACAAGAAAATCAGAATAGATGGTCTTCATCTCAACCTGATAAAAACCATTTATGACAAACCAGCAGTCAACATCATACTAAATGGACAAAACTGGTAGCATTCACTCTAAAAATCAGGAACAAGACAAGGATGTCCATTGTCACAACTCCTATTCAATATAGTTCTGAAAACATTTGGCACAGTAATTACATAAGAAAAAATAAAAAGAATAAAATTGGAAAAGAAGTTAAATTATCATTATTTGCAAATGACATGATACTGTACATAGAACACCAAAAACTCCTCCAAAAGACTTCCAGATTTCATAACCAAATTCAATAGTCTATCTGGAAACAAAATCAACACTTAAAACTGAATAACATTCTTGCACACAAACAACAAACTCCCTGAGAAAGAAATTAGGGAAAACACACACTTAAAAGCACACAAAGTATAAAAATAAAATCCTTAGAAATTAATCTAACAAAGGAAGAAAATATCTATATATTGAATATTATTGTACTCTGATAAAGAAAGTTGAGGATATCAGAAAATAGGAAGAATCCCCTTGCTTATGAATAGAAAGTTCTAACATAGAGAAAATGCCATACTTGCAAAATTGCTTTACAGATTTAATATAATCATGATCAAAATATCATTAACATATTTCACAGAACTGGATATAAAAATCTGAAAATTCATCTGGAACTAGAGGAGACCTAGAGTAACAAAGTAATTTGAGCTACAAAGGCAAGGCAGGTAGCATCACAAACCCAGACCTGAAATTATACAACAAAGTCAGTATGATAAAATTATCATGGTACTAGCAAAACAAAACAAATGAGCAAACAAACAAACAAAACCCTGAAGATCAGTGGCACATCTTAGAAAAGAGATGCACAACTCCAAACACACTCCATCACCTTATCTTTAACAAAATGGCCAAACATGTTCACTGGAAGTATAGCCTCTTAAATAAGTGGTGCTAGAAAAACTGGCTATTATACAAAAGACTAAAACTAGACCCATGTCTATCACCATACACTAAACTAAAGTCAAAATACATCACTGGAGCTGGGGAGATAATTGGCAGTCTAAGCACCTGCCCGGCCAGTACCAGGATCAGGGTTCAATCCCTGGGACCACACATCATGCCAGCCCCTGAACTTTGGGCATGCCATGCCAGCCCCAAAATTAGACAAGGTGGTGCATGTCTGTAATCTCAGCACTGGGGAAGCTGGTATCACTATGAGTCCAAACTGCATAGGCAGACCCTGTACTAGATAAATAAATAATTTTTAAAATGTATCAAAGATTTAAATATTAAAAAGAAATTCAAAATCTACTGGAAGAGAATGTAGAAATCTTGAAGATACAGATGTAGGCAGATACTTCAAGAACAAAACACAAACTTCATGGAAATACTTCAAAGAATTAAAACCTGGGATCTCATCTTATTAAAAGGCTTTTTGAAATCAAAAGAAATCACTAACAGAGTGAAAACACAACTCACTGAGGTAAACAATTTTAGCTAGCTGTTCCTCAGACAAAGTCCTTCTGTCTAGAGTATATAAAGAATTGAAAAACATCTGACCTCCAAAATTCAAAGATCCCATCAGAATAGGACATCTGAGAGGAATACACAAGCTTCCTTGAAGTAAAGAAATATTAAGGAACAATAAATTAAAAAAAATATTTTCAGTATAAGTTGTTGTTTGAGAATCGCAAATTGAAACAATTCTGAGAGTGCATCTCATCCCAGAAAGGATTATTATTATCAAGAATAAACCAATAACAGATTCTGGAGGGGCTGTGAGGGGAAGGAACCCTCTCCCACTGTTGTTTGGAGCATACACTGGTGCAACAACCTGGATGTCTGTGCGGAGATTCCTAAGAAAGCTAGGATTAGAGGACTCATTTAATGCATCTATCTCTCTTCTTTGTGTTTTCCCAGAAGAAGCAAAAGCACCACAGTGACATATGCGCGCACACGTGTATAGCAGCACAATTTGTAATAGCTACTTCTTGGCAACAACCAAATATCCATCGATTGAGGAACGGATAAAAAACAAATGGATGCTTATGTAATGGAATCCTACTTGGCTACAGAGAGGGCTAAACTTGAGACTTTTATAGGTAAATGCAATTTGAGACCATACTCATAAGTGAAATAAAAGTCACATATATAAAAATTGTATTGCTGTCCTTGTGTAAGAAGCTGAAAGAGTAAATAAGACCCCAAATAGATATTGTGAAATGGGAAGAAACTGTTTAAACAGTAAAAGAAACTGAGATAGGGGAAAGGAGAAAGAAGAAAGTTAAAAGGAAAAAAAATATATGTATATGTATATATGCTAAGATTGTTACACTACCCATTTTATTAGTTCATTGAAACAGTGAAATAGAAAGGTATGTGCTTATATTGCTTGATCAATTTTTCATGCTTATGTCTTATAATCTGAGCAACTTATTTGAAGCAAATACACAGTGTAGTAACCATTGTTTCCTACTATCTACTTTCAACATTTTGTGTCATAGTTTTTATTGTTTTTTTCTATAAAATGAAAACAAAGATATGTGAATGCCCACTACACATGCTAAAAGCTCATCATTACCAGAAACACCAACACAAATAAATCAAAGCCAAGTAAAACACCAAAATCAATTTGAGCAAGCAGGTGGCATAATTTTCAAACTTTGCTAGGTATATAAAATGGAAGGAAGTATAGTTTCTTATAAAATTACATGCATAAGTACTCTATGACCTAGCAACTCCACCTCTCAGTATTTAATCTAAAGAAATGAGGACACAGATAAACAAAAGGATATTCTAAAATAGAAGCCCTAACTAAACCCTGGAAATTTTTGCAACTAAATTGTGTAAAAAAAATTCAATTTCTTCTTGTAAGTGCATATATTCTTACAGTGGAATACTATTTCATGTAAATTATTAGAGAATGCAAAAAATGATGGATAAGTTTTCTCTTGATATTGGGGATCAAATCCAAAAGGACTGCACACACATTAAACATGTGCTCTACCAAACTATCCCGTCCCATGGGGAGATTTCAAAACATTTATTATTCAGTGTGGTGATGCATCCTTTAGTCCCAGGAATTGAGAGTCTAAGACAGGAGGATCACTGAGTTCAGGCCAACCTGGACTACACAGTGAGACCCTGCTTCAAATAAAAAAAAATCATACTGAGTAAAAGAAACCAAATTCAAAATACAAATATAGAATTACAACACACGAGTACCTACAACAGACAAAACTAACTTCAGTGAAAAATAAAGAGCATAATTTCCCAACCAAATGTTTTTGTATCATTTCATTGTATTCTAAGTTGTGTTTGTTTATCAATATTTATGAAATGTGTGTGTGATTCTTACAACATGAAAGAATTACTTTAAACACAAATGAATGAGTAAAAATGCAGTTGGTGATGGATAAAATAATCAAGCTGTTTTAATGAGGATAAATTACTTTTATTTGGAAGATTGGAATGTACTTGGAGCTCTTAAGGAGTGCTATGATATGTTGATTCCATTCTGGAACCATCCTTCAGGACTGTCTCTTCTCCTTCTCTTTCGCAGCACGATGTGAACAGTCCTGTGATTATGAATTCAAGAAACCAGTTTTAATTCTAATTTCCTGTTTACTAAGAGAATGAAAAATGAAACTTTTCTGTGAATAATATGTTGTGTCTTGGGCTGGATTTGTGCAATCTGCTTATTTTCTCCCACTACCCAAAACCCTTCTTTCAAAGCAGGAAGGAAAAAAATCCACAACAGGTAACTGAGAAGGATCATAGAGAAACAATTCCTTTAATTCACTGTTAAAAATCAAAGGGAAAGGGCCAGGGAGATAGCTCAGTAGAATAAGCACCTGCCTGGCAAGCACAAGACCCTGGGTTCAATCTCTGGTAAAATAAATAAATAAGAAAAAATAAGATTGCTTGAAAGCAAGTGTTAATAATCGATGATTTCTCCAAAGCAGGAAATCCTGATGCTCTTGTTTCAAAGCACGGTCTTTTAAGCATGGAGTAATGGTGTAGGTCTTCAATCCTAGCCCACTGGGGGCCTGAGGCAGGAGAATCACAAGTTAGAGCCTAGCCTGGGCAACTAAGCTAAGTCATTCAGTAGTGTTTACATTTTTACAGTCTTGATCTCGTGGTGAATAGGGTCTAGTATGTTCCTGACATGCCCCCAAGCTTCTTACCTGCTGTCCTGCTGCAAAGTACTTGGTTTGCTTTTAGAAGCACTAATCTATTCAACAACCACACTCTCCTTGGCCCCAATTTAACATCCACTCCCTTTTTGGTCAAACTGCAGCATTTTCATATCTTTTTCCTCGATTCCTGCTGATCCCCCGTAAATAGCTCTCTAAAGGTAGCCAGGATTATCCAACCTACAGTCTGAACATTGAATTACCTTGAAATTTCTGTCAGATCAGTTAGTCTGCCATCTTTAAATTCATCTTCACATGAAGCCTTAGGATAGCCACATTCTTTGTGGGCATCCAATGCAAATGGCTCCCATTCTAATTTCTGATAAAGCATTCATTCCTATCTGAAATCTTATGAGCCTTTTCTTACTGTTCATAATGCTATCAACCTTCTAAGCTTCTGAGTTTTACTAGAAGTGACCACCAAAGCTCTGCTTGCATATTTTTTTCTTCAAAAAAAGTATATCCCTTGTAGCATTTGAAAATGATTTACTGGAATTACAAAACCTATTTTTCTTTTAAATTTCAGCTTTGGCTCTGGCTGCTTTTTAGAATAATGCAAGATAAAAACACACCAGAGGACTAGAACTGAAGAGGGAATGGGAGACTTGGTATTTAAGCAGCTTGAATGGTTTCCTTTCTTTTCTTTATTTTTAAAGAAATGCACTTGCCTATGATACTGTCTCTCCAGTGAAATGATTACTCCTCCATTACTCTATTGATACAATATTGTGCATGCTAGTGTTGTATTTCTATACAGTAACTTGAAATTTATTAACTTATACTGTTGGTGTTATGTATTCCTATGATAAAAAAATTAAGTCTCAAATTTTTAAAGGTCTTTTTTTAATTTAATTTTTCCTTTTGGGGGTAAAGTTTGCTCTATCAAATAGTGATCATAACAAATTGATCTGTTTTGGATGTTGCTATAGTGACATGCAGTTATATATTTTGTTTTTAAGGGGGGGGACAAAAACATCAGTATTAGCTTAATCTTAATGTCTGGTGTTTGTCATGGTGAAATTATAACTATTACAGTGTAGGAGAACATTAACTATGTTCTCTGAATGAGCCTTTGTGCTTTTTGTCATGTTATGCAGTGAACTATTTTTAAGGTCTAATCAGTGATTATTTTTCCAACTCCATGTTTCTCTAAGGAATTATTTCGCACACGGACCATTCTTAGCAGTTTTCCTCAGTGATGGCATATCATGAATGTGAGTCATTATGTAGCTGTCGTACATGGAGCAAATAAACTTACAGATCTGATGTCAAAAAAATAAAATAAAATAAAGTGAAGAATAAAAAACATTAGAAATGATGGCAGAGGGGGCCAAGAAGATGGTTCAGTAGAATAAACTCTTCCCTGGCAAGCCCAAGGGCCTGAGTTTAATCCCCAGTTTTGAAAAAAAAAAAAAAAAAAAAAAAGGAGAAAGAAAGAAAAGATGACAGAATTTCACTAAGTAGAATGATAGAAATTCAACAATGATTGTTATATTGTATGTTGTTGTCTTTAAATTAGTTTTTCAGATTACCAGGATAAGTATGCAAGATTGGTTAAATAATTAAAAAGAAGAAAAAAATAAGTATTTACCACTCCTTTCACTAGACAAGTAGAAATAAGCAGTACAATTATCCAAGCTATCCTGCAATATACATATATATTTATCCGTTCCTTCTTCCTTTTTCTTTCTCCTTTCCTTCATATCAGCTATTCCTTCTCTTTGAACAGTTTCTTTTCCTTTCACAACATCTATTGTACTCTTCAGATTTTCCAAGTTATCTGCGACATATTCGGAGTTTTTTGTCTCGTCATGAAAGTAGTTTGCCTTCCCAGCTATCTCTGTTTCTGTCATAGTGATAAAGCGTCATTTGTGTTCCTGGCTTTCTGTCACCTAGCAACTGAAGGAAATGGATCAGAAGGAAGATAGATGGGCTAAGAGAGGTAGTCTGGAATTTAAAGTTTGGCAACAATAAATAGTGTAGGAGATCTGTTTCAGTTTGTGTCTAGGTTTCCCAAAAAAACCTCATGTAGTCACTGAGTAGGGACTTGTAGAGTTTGAGATTAACTCACGATCCACCAGGATTATGGGTATGAGTACTTGCCCCAACCTGGGGCAGAGAGCCTACATATAATATAAGAGAGGCAGAGAGACAGACGCTTTTTCTGTTGCCATTGTTACTATTCCGCCACCACAAATTGCTGCTCTCTACCGTGTGTCAGCCTGCCTTGGAGCTGGCTGAATGTGGACTGAAACCTCCAGTAACTGGGAGCTAAATAAATCTTTCCTTCCTTCATTTTTGGTGTTGGGTATTTGTCCCAGCAATGAGAGAAGAGTAACTGAGAAAAGATCATACACAATCTTATTTACTCCTTCCTTGTGATGAATTGCAGCACATCTATGTCCATGTGTATGTACTTTTGAACTGCAGATTATGATATATTATTAATTCTCAAAAAACTCTCTTCAGTTAATCCTTCCTTCTCTCTCTTTGTCCTCAATTATGAGACTCTAATTGCAAATATAATAGAACACTTGATGTTATCTTATAGATCTTGAAAATGTCCGTTCTTTTTTGTACTACATATTTTCCCACTGTGTGTCTTTGATCTTCATTTCGGGTGATTTCTTCGAACTTATCTTCACTTGATCTGTGTACATAGTCTTTGGTTAAGTCATAAAATGACTTTCTCTCTGATACTCTATTTTTATGTCATGGCAGTTCTTTTTTTGTAACTTACAATTTTTGTTGAAATTTCCACTTGTTCTTTGTGTCAAACAAAACTAAAGATCAAAATACATAGCATTTACTCTCAGAAAATTCAGTTTGTTTCTCTATCAGGATGCTAAAGGGTGGTTAAAAATCAATATAATTTATGCTTCAACTGTCTCTGGGCATTGTTGGACATTTTGTTACCTGAGGTGACTTTCATTTCACCACTGGCTTCAAATATTTGACTTTGAGATGGGGCCGATTCCTCTAGTGAGCTTGGATGCAGCACTGGCCATTCCTGAGGGAGCTTTTTGCATTCCAGCCAAGTAGTTAACCTTCTGAAACGTGGGAGAAGTTCCTGCACATTTTTGTTCATTATGCAGTTCATGCAGCAGCTGGGGAATTCCTTTTTTTTTCTTCCAGCCTTGCCTCTCAGTTTTCACCTTGGAGAGAATGTTATCTTGTTGTATCATTATTTGTCTATGATTTGTCTTTGCTTTAAGATAAATAAATGTATGCTGTACATGACAGGTATTTATCTCAGCTTCCCTACCCCTCTCTCAGCCTCTGTGCATCTGCTTTTACAAGGTGAAAGGGTAGTGTAGCTCCAGGGGGTTGGAGAATGTCAAAGACTGTAGTCTTCTGGAAAATTGTTAGCCATGCCAAGATATATGCAGCCAATACAGTTCTAGAAAATGCCAGCTACTTCCTTCATGTGCTATGCTAAGATAGAGTCATTCTCTTCCACCATGTTTGCAAATATTAAACCACCTGTGAGTCCCTCTTGTCTACTAGACATTATTTTCTTTCCCTGGAAAAGTTAATTTAGATTTATACTCATTTGAAATTTTTAGACTGGCCTAAAAATCAAACTATGATTTGTAGTTTAGTTTGCTGCTGTTAAGTTAAAAATCTTTCCTTAAAAACAACACAAAGAATGCAAACCAGGAATTAAATATAGACACATGAAACTTCATTTATCTTAAGCACTTCTGTTTATGAAAAATATTCTCTGTTAGAAAATACAATTACAGCATTTGGATAGATGGTATCTCTCATGTATAAAAACCAAAATATTATTATGTCTAAAATATATCAAGATCATCTACAAAGAAAACAGTAAAATAGAGACATCAATTATAAAACACCTGGTCAAAACATTATAAAATAGCATTCTCACAATAAACAATATGCAAATAGTCAAGTTGTTTCATTCATCAGAGAAAGTAAGTTAAACCACAATGTAATATCACTTTTGTGGCATCAGTGTAGAATCTAAAGAAGCCAGTAGTATCCAGTACAGATCTCGTCATCAAGCACCTGGAACTCTGTGCACTGCTATTAAAAAGGACCTGTTCGGAAAGTCTGTTGTCAGTGTCATTGTGAAATGTGTATGCATACATCTACTGAATGACATATAAAAGAATTTTTATATCAGTCTTATTTTCAATGGCCAAAATATGGAATTAACACAAATATCCTTCAGTAGACATGATAAATAAATTGTGGTCTGTTCATACACTGGAATGACACAGTGTAATGAGAATGGAACACTGCCTCACAGCACATGGGTGCATTTCACAGCATGCTGTGTTGAGTGAATGGAACAAATATGGAGAAATGAAAGTTCTGGTAATGGATTTCCTGGTTAATTGTTGAATAGGCGGTATGCAAGTGAGCAGTTTCTTGGTGGGTTCTAGCATTATTTCTCAACAATGGTGGCCAGTACTCACTCATAAATATTTATCCAGTCGTAAATTTTTGAGCATCTTACCCGAGCCAGGCCTTCATGTTGTTAGAAGTGGCAGAGCTGAGCCTTCAGATCTTCATCTTACTCAATACAGTTGTGGTTTTACACTGCTGACATTTTATCAGGTGCAAATTTTAAGGCGTTCGCCTTTTTTCATGTAATAAATATTCTCTGTGGCAACAGCGATCAGTTCTCTTACTGGAGTGATGTGATTTACTCGACTGATGTGGAAGCAGAAATCCTGACATCACCACTGGCAGAACAGAGCTGCAGGTCAGGTGCTAGCTTTCTCTTTTCTCAGTTCTGTGGCTCACAATGTTCATCCTTTCTACCCTCTGAAGTCTTCTTACCTCTTCTTTGTTCAGTGATGCTTTTAAAAGACATTGTAAATATATTTTCCAAATTGTTGCGTGTTCTGTACAGGAACATGTTATCCAAACACTAAGACATATCAGACTGCTACAGCTACCTTAAATATCACTGAATATCTTATACACGTATTCTACATAATCTTCTTATTGCTGGTTTATGGAGTATAAATTCTATAGTTTTTTTCCTCTTCAATGGCTCATAACTTCTGATTATGAATTAATTTTCAGAGGGGAAGTTTTTTCTATTGTCACTTCCTAAACCTGGGATTTCCAGACCCTAGGTCAAGTTGCTTCGGTCAGAGTCCTGTGCATTTCAAGTGTCCTGCATCATTTTATGTCCATGTATTGATTTGGTATTGCAGCCACACAGCGCTGTGCCAGGTCTTGAAATCAGAGTCAAGGATGAAGTTCCAGTACTGCCTCACTGATGTTCCATCATTTCATAGCCCCAGTTCGACTGAGGCCTGCCTGCAGCGTCCCAATGCTGAGGCCCTGGAGCTCTGCTTCCTGTGAGGCAGCCAGCACATCCCTGCGTCTCTCATCCATGAACCTGTGCCTTCTACTACGGGAGCTTCCTCTTCCTTTGAACACAAAAACAAAAGCCTTTTATTCAGCTCTTACAGTCTTGTGTGTTCTTTCCTCACTGACATTCATCCAGTGTCTTTGTAGCTTCCTTTTAGTTTCAAAAACTTTTCCATTACATTAGTTATTGAGAAGACCTTTTGTTTTAATGAATTTGGTACAGGATCTCACTGCATACCTCAGACCTGTAGTGATGCTCCTGCTTCCAGCCTCCCCAGAGCTGTGATTACAGGAATATGCCATGACACTCTGATTCAGTCTTGGTTCAGTGCACCTGGGAGCTGGGCCAGCACAGCATCAGGTACACAGGGATTGAACCACAGGACCTGTACTTGTCTAAGCAGGTGCTTAGTCCACTGAACTATCTTGCTGGACCTACATTACTTATTTGCAAGGGTGGCTATATGATTTTAAAATATTATATTATAGCTAACATACATGCATATGGAATTGTGCATGTTAGTCTGTCCTTTAATATATCAGCTAATTTTGTCATATTGGCCAAAACATTATTATACTTATAATTTGAAAAAGTATTAATTTTTCAGAAACAACTTGGTAAGATTTCCATAGTCTTTATTTGTACACATGTAGTCTGCTTCTAACTGAAGTATTTTCGTAGTTTAAGCAAGATTTGAAAAAAGTGTCAAGATTGTGCAGCTATTAATCTCTGTCATTCACTTCATACTAATTCTGACATACATTTATGAAATTCTGGGCATTTTGAAATATTCACTTAGTATCATCGTTTGAAACTAGCATAAATGTTATAAAGGAAACTCAGAGAAGCACGCAGTTAAGTGCAGCACATAGGCTTATTTGAAAATATCTTATTTTAAAAATCACTTCCTAAGAAACAGAAATCACTCCTCAGCAGGCAAACTCAGGTAATGGTTTTATTTTTTTTATTTTTTATTTTTTGTATTTTTAGGGCAGGCTGTACAGGGTGCACAGGGTCTCACTGCAAAGATCGGACGCATAGTGATCCTTCTTTTTACAGCCTCCCAAGAGCTGGGATTATAGCCTGTGCCACCACGCCCAGTCTCAATTGTCCTCTCAGCGTGCCCCGGGGCAGGGCTGGCATGGCAGGCCCAGGGATCGAACTCTGGTCCCCTGCATCTAAACAGACATTTTTAACCTGCTGAGTTACTTGGCCGGTCCTTCAGGTACTGATTTGATACTGCATATTATAAAATACGCCTAGTGCTCCTTGCAGATTCTCCCCTGGGAGTGCACAGACGTCTTCACTTTGAGCTCGCACTTGATCCTGCTAAGACGATGGCTACCCCAGTACATCTGCGCTTACCTTTTCTGCAGAAATGCAACATGAACGCATGCATTTGGCTGGCATAAGCCAGATTATTTTCTTAATACCTTCTTCAATAACTTCCGTCGTAATGCCGTTTGTCTCTCTTCACCCACTTCTGGAGAGAGTACTCGATGCCACACGTGATCTGATAAACTATTTACGAGCTTCAACATGTTTAACTTGGAATTTCGTACCCACGAAGGTGAGACATCATGTTGGGATTAGTGGAGTTTAAGGTTGAAATTAGGACCAGAATTTGTAGTTCTAATTTCTCAGCCTAAAATGCTGACCTAATTAAATATCTGGTAATCGATATTTCCTGTATCTTACGAATTTTCTAGCAAATGTTTTCTGAATGATTTACAGAACAAACTTGTGTTAAAAAATGCTTCTGAAATTTCTGCTAGTTTTGTACCTTGGGCTTTTTCAAGGACTGCTATGGAGACCAGGTTTATTTGCTGTGCAGAAGCTATACCGTTGAAGACCCATTTTTATTAACACCTGTAAAGCAACACTGCACTATTATTTAAGAAATTTCAAAAAATTACAACTTTGAGAAAGAGTAATTTCAGAAAAATAAATAGCAACAATGCTGCCAACCAAGCAGTTGAGTCTATTTATGATTTCTTTTTATCTTTTTGAGAAATGTTAGGCTTTTCCTATTTGATTCTTCAAAAAAAGTCAAAGTGATCTTCTTTACAGTATCTCTTATAACACAGTGAGGATTTATAAGTTCTTACAAACTGAGTTTACACCAAAAGTTAGATGAAAATAGGAAGATGGGCCGTGGAATGCTTTCTCTTTACCCACAATTTCACATTCTGTGGTTTTACTTACTTACCTACAATCAACCATAGTCCAAATACATTTAGTGGGAAATTCCAGAAAGAAGCAATTCCTGATTTTTAAGTAGTGCTGTTCTGAGCAATGAGACACAATGCGGGACTGTCTGGTTCTATCCACTTTGAAGGACAAGCCACCCCCTTGTCAGGCACACGCGCAGCACACAGACTGCCCATCCTCAGCACTGCTGTCCTTCGAGCGTGGGACATGTGCTGCTTGCTCTCGCAGCCCTGCTGACCGAGTCACACTTCACTTCGCAATGTCCACAGAGCCAAAGAGTAGCGTCGCAATTTTTGGCATATTATTTAAAGTGTTGTATTGTATTGTTAATTATTGTGGCTAATTTTACACTACACTTGATTTATAAATTCAACTTTATCATATTTATATACATATAAGGTAAAAGATAGTATGTATAATGTTAGTAATTCTCCATGGTTTTAGGCATCTGCTAGGGATCTTAAGATAAAATTGCTGCACATCTATAATCCCAGCCCTGGGGAGGCTGGGGCAGGAGGATCACTATGAGACTAAGCTGCATAGCGAGACCTTGTAGCAAATAAATAAAAGATTAAAAAATATTAGAAAGAACATGTATTGCTACAGATAAGGAGGGATATTACATAAAAAAAACCACAATAGCATAAAGACATTGCCCTAAAACACTTGGGAAAATTGCAGTCCATTTTCCCCTAAAGTTTTCTTAGATAATTTTTGTTTTACTATAGAATGGATATTTGTTTTCTCACTTCAACTTACTATATCTACGTAAACAATAAGTCAATATAAATGAAATTCTGCCTTTTTATATCTTATTTACATTAAATTGAAAATTATAAATATCCTGGATGACTTAAAGTATGTGTTCTGATGAGGTTAAATGAAGCCTCTGCCTGACAGCTGGTATGCTTGAAGTATTTATTTGTTTTAAATGATGAGATATTCAGCTGGGGAGAGAGCTCAGTGGCTTAAGTACCTGTCTCAAAAGGAGGTCCTGAGTTCAAACCTTGATTCCAAAAAAAAAAAAAAAAAGCTTGTGCCAGGGAAATAGCTCAATGACCTAAGTGCCTGTGTAACAAGCACAAGGTCCAGAGTTCGATCCCTAGTACCACCAAAAAATAAAATAAAATAATGAATGAGATACTGGTCACTGAAGATGCATTAGAAAATCACAAATTTCTCAAAACAATGTTTGTTTTGCTGAGGAAAGTGTTTTCCTTAATGCTCTCCAATTTTAAGAGGTGACTTCAGGATTAAACAGGATTTTTGAATAGGACTTTCTCCTTACTTCTGAAAGGAGATGTGGGTTTGGAAATTGCAGTTTGTCTCTTGCTGACAGCGCTGCCCAGAACAGCTTCACTGATTGCCACCTGCCTGTTCTGTGACGCGCGGCTATGTCCAAGAGCCAGAAAGAAACACAGCCACAGAGAAAGACAGCTGGAGCTTCTGCTCTTGCTGACAAAAACAAAGCCTAAGTGTCAGCTATACCTCTCCACTAGTATCTGAAAGCACAGCATTTTCATATAATTGGAGATTTAACTTATTCTAGTGGATATATAAACTGATATAGAAGGTACAATTCAACTTGTGGGTCATAAATAAAGTATTTTTTTTTACTTCTTACTTGATAGTCTTATTAAATGCTAGCCAAGTGTTCCTGTGGGGATTTTAATTCTTATTGCTTGTTTTCCATCATCCAGGGGAAAGTCTCATTATTCCCACAGAAACAGGGAGTGTCGTGATGCTTATTTATGGATAGTGAGAGGCCATGCACCAAAGTAAATTTATGCAAAAATAATAAATGATAAGTGATTTATAGAGTCAAAAATGAATTGGCTGAAAAGGTAAATGTATTTCAAGATAACTTGCTTCTTTTCATATACTGCTAACTCTGCATATGTAGAGATGACTTCAATTTATGTGTCTACATTTTTACACCTTTTACATTTTAATTATCATTTAGCCATAATGTTTATTCTTTTGAGATGTTCATATTTTTATAATTTTTTGTTTTCGGAACCAAGGTTTGAACTCAGTCCCTTGCGCTTGCCAGGGAAGTGTTTATTCCACTGAGCCATCTCCCTGGCCCCTATAATATTTTTATAATATAAACATCTCAAAATAATATATTTATATTATTAAGATGATATTTATATTTTAAGATGATATTTCCAGTGATATGTCTAAAGATAAGGTTCAAAATTTTAGATATTTCAATAAAATTTGTTTTACATTTTGTATCTTATAATTTAGCCCATATTCTGTCGATAATCTCTACTTTACTTTAATTATGTTTTATCTTTTGTCATTTCGCATGTGTTTTACTCTTATGCAGGTTTTGAGCAACACCTTAAGCATAATTCATGTGCTTTCATGTTATTATATTACTACAATTTCAAACAATTTCTGCTTTCAAGATTGAAGCTATGGAAGGAAACATATGCAATCTCAATGCACATTCAGTGACATGTTTAGAGGAGAAAATTGAAGCTAAATGCTAAGAAACATGTACACATTTTCCAAATGCTCCCAGAGTTCACAAACAATATTAGTCCCCGCCCCTCCAATTCTGATAAAAGCATGAAAATGCTTGAGGTACACAAAACAGTGAAATTATTCCCATGGTGCACAAGATTATAAATAGTTGGAAAGCAAAAACTAGAAATATTCAATTTTTACCAAATTGCCCCGTTGAAAATTTGTCATTATGATCAATTCGTTGAAGTAGCCAATTTATTCTCGGCCAATTCACCTGTAGTTTACTAAAAACCACCTGACACCTGCAGGGAGTTCACACTGAAATTTGAAAGCCCAGGACAGAAAACTCTATTCAAAGTTAATTTTCATAAAAACTTCCAAAGGAATTACATTTTCAGCCCTGACCCTTGCTTCTTTTCCTTTAAATAAATTCCATGCCTGTGTTTTAATATATTTTGCAGTGATAAATGCTTAGCATTTGGCTAGTATTAACAGGGGATATGACATCTGAAAGAGTCAAGAGTCAATGTTATGATACTTCAAATTAAGCATATGAAAGATAGAGCCATGAATAAAAGTAACAAAAGACAGAGTAACACGGTGAGCCTGATTCTGTATCTGCACAAAGTAAAACAGCACAAAAATCTGTTTATGATAAAAATCTATAATCTTTTTTTGATTGTGAGTTATGAGGTGAGAATTCTGTTCTACATGGTACTTTTCATATTGCTTAGAAATCTTCTAAACAGTATAGTTGGATACCTTTTAAGATATTACCAAGCTTTTTGTGAAGAGACAGCAATTTGGCCTGTCGTACAGATGTATCCAAGGAAAGCATTAGGATTTCAGGTGAGAACAGCAAATCTCCATCTCTCAGCACAATTTTAGCATTTGTAGTGGTACTTTGATGTTAGAGCTGGACCCTTCATGAGGATAACTAGTATTCTTGATTGTCAAAAGCCCTTAGGTAATTCATATTTGAAGCAAGTCTCTCCTACAAAGGAGGAAGAAAATACAAGGCAGAGTCATCTCAGGTTTTATCAAACACAGTATTTTCTTTCTTTCTTTCTTCTTTCTTTCTTTCTTTCTTTCTTTCTTTCTTTCTTTCTTTCTTTCTTTTTTTTTTTTTTGTGGTACCAGGAATTGAACTCAGGACTTTGCACTGAGCTACCTCCCCAGTCCCTCAAATACAGTTAAAACAAGCAAAAAAGATTTTACTCCCACCTACTACAGTAGGGAACAGAGATAGAGCTCACCTCTGCTGAAAGAAAAATTTAAAGAGGTGGAAGCTGCTGAAAAAGACCAAGACTTAAGAATTAACACTGGGAAGGTGCCAGACACAAGGAGTTATTCCTGAATTTGAATTTGTCTTATGATTAAGCCATCTGTGCTAGCGCCCATCAAAATTAGATCCCTGTGCTTCCATACACTAAGAAATAGGGACGCTGGCTTCATTAGTACTTTCATTCCAAAGGCATCATTCCAGGGTCTCTGAAGATAACACTTCTGTAGTGTAAAGCTGGCATGAGTCTTTTAAAAGTGGTGAAGAAAATTTTATACTTATTATTGTTCTAAGTAGTGTAAATGCTCTAAGCAAGGGAAAGTCAAGAGTTTAAAATGAAAAAAAAATGGCTTAAGGTTTTGTTAAGACGAGGGTAGCATTAAGTCCATTGTTATGTCTTGTTATATTTCCCTCAGTCTCCATTCAGTAAAGCCAATCTCCTGTCACAACAGAAAGGATCATAATAAGAATATAAAATGATCACATAGGAGCTGAAATGAGGTTATGGTAAAATGCGTGGCAGTGCAAAACTCTGAAAAAGAAGATAAGGCCAACATTTTAGAACACAAATATCAAAGTTATATGATAACTTGAACAGTGAGTTGTGTTAGCACCTGAGTAATTAGCTACCATAGTTCTTAATAAGAAGATTTACATGTATCACACAAAAGTAGACTACTCATATCACTAAGATGGTAGAGCAGGAGACAAGCCTACACGTGCACACACACACATACACACACACAAACGCACACCATGTATACACACACACACACACACACACACACACACAAATATCCATGAAACAAAATAGCCCGAAGAACTCTCAAGGGCACTCTTCATAATCAGCAGCAACATCATGAAACAGTCAAAGTGGAAGCTACCCATAGACAAGGTTACTGGGGAGGCAGGCCTGCCTTAGCTAAAGAAGACGAGGAACAGAGCAGGAAGCACAGCCTCCCGTGTTAGCCCACGGGAATGACCTGGGTCCGGCCTCTCTGCAGAGGACACTGGTAACTGGCAGCCATTCTCTAGACTGAAGGGGCAAGCAGTTTCCCACCCACTCAGAGAAGCAGCCATGCTGTTATACTCGGAGGCTAGAGCTGCCACCTTTTCCAGCTTGGCAATGATCCCTAACTCGGCTTCCCTGAGAGTGTCCATACTCCAGATTCCCTTTCTGTGATTCCACAGCCTCCTCCTAGGGGTCAGAAAATGGGGCCTCACCATGGAATCTAGGTCCTACCTTGAGCCCTAGACCAAGATCTTTCTGTGAACATAAACTCTAGTAAGTGATTCAGCCACCAGAGCAAGCTCACACAAGCACGCTCTGCAGAATGCTACACCTTCACGCACGGCTTCTCCTTGGCTCCTAAGCCAGCCTGTGCACACCCACGCCTAAACCACCACAACTGCTTGTGCAGTGAGCTGCTTCAGTCCCCAAGCCCCCGAGGCTACATCTCTCTGCATAGGCCAGTGAAGCGAGCAGCATTTCAGCACACTTAGTGATCTAGGTCACACCACGAGCCCAGAAGTTTACACTCCTGTTCCTGGCTCTCCACCTGCTAAACAAACATCTGCGCTTTGCATACGGTTATCAATGTGCAGTCAGTCCATCCACAGCTACACTTAGCACTCAGTGCCACAGTCATTGCACAGTGTGATATTGCACGAGGATGAAAGTCCTACATGCTTGACCCAACACCCAGAGGGATCTCCTCCATCGCATTTTGTCTGGTGGGAAAGAATAAGAAGGATGCCAACGAGCATCACCACCACAACTGTGGAAATCAACAACATTGGCTCCTGCGGTCCTCTGGCAATCCATCAACACTAACCTCAGCCAACAAAGTTGCATGGACAGCACTACTAAACCTTACAACCTCACATTCTCACACACCCCGTCCTAGGCTGGAAGTGCTTTCTCATGGAAATCTACCTGCAGCCTCTAGAGGAGGTGACTGATTCAGCAACATAAAGCAAGAGGAATGAAAGTCAAGGAGCTGTAGGAGCATAACATGAACACAACAATTTCCTGGTAGTAACGTCTAATAAATAGCGATCTAAACAAATATAGAATCTAAATATTTATTTCAGAAAACATAAGCAAACTTCAAGAAAATTCAGAGAAGAGAAAATGAAACGAATTCTAGGAAAATGACAGAGTGGCAAGCAATGGTTTAGCCTTCAGAATCCAGACACTGGAAAATAACTTGTGAGAGGAGAGAGAAAGAAAGAGATATTCTGTCACCAGAAAGGTTATAACAGACAAATTAAAAATCTACTGAGAAACTGAAGAGACATAACTTGACACAGAGAAGGGAAGGAACAATCTGCTCAGAGGTAATGGCTCCTGGGAAAGAGAAACTGAGTCTATAGCTATAAAGTGAAAATTGGGAATGTCAGGGGGTCAGGGAGGAAGATGGCTGTGGAGTGGACCTGCGGGTACCATGAGCTGCAGGCAGCAAGTCACTACGTAGTAATAAAGGGGTTGAAATGCCAAGAAGATATACCAAGTATATGTATGCATTCAACATAAAAGTCCCTAGATATATAAAACAAATATTGATTGATCTGTAAGGAAAGATAGACCAAAATACAATAGTACGATATTTTGATGTTACATGTCCAGCATAATTGTTGGATGTTAAGAAATCACACCGATAGAAAAATAAGATGGCAATATTTAACTTGAACTCCACATTTTCTTTATATACAATGGTTCTGAGATCAAATTCAGGATCTTTCACATGCTGGGTAAGTATTCTATCGCTAAGCTACATCCTTAGCCCCTTGAACTCCACCTCTAAAAAAATAGACCTAACATTTTATGTACAGAATATTCTACCCAACAGCCACAGAATATGTATTATTTTAAATCATGTGAAGAATATTTTAAAGCTAGAAATATTATTAAATAATCTCAAGAATTTAAAAAATATGTATCACCAACTATCTTTCTTGATCATAATTGCATGAAACTAAAAATTTCCATTACCAGAAATTTTGGAAAACTCAAAAAATTCATCATCAAAAAACATTCTTGAATAATGAGTCAATCATGCAATTTAAATCTATCTTGAGCTGAATGAAAATTGAAACAAACGGGGCTGGTGAGATGGCTCAGTGGTCTAAAGCACCTACTT
>NW_004524772.1:4082703-4086340 GCF_000260255.1 Octodon degus | reverse complement strand
ATGAAGCAAGAAATCTCCAGGAAGCACTCTGTATATTCTCACACAAAAGTTGGGACAGGAATGATGGAGATGAAAATTTCCAAATTCTTCCTCAGTCAGGGGAGAAGGAAGGAGCAGAAAGGAGGGGATGTGTTCTGAACTGTGGAATCAGGGGTCTACAGGGTGGACTACAGAAGAGAAGAAGCATGAGAAAAATGATTTCTCTTTCAATAATAGAGTCAATCATGCTTTTAAAAAAGTGGGATAGTGGAAGAGATTATGAGGATAATGGAAGAGTTACAGAACAGCTTCTACATGGTGGGGTCAATTAGCATTCTCTTGTTCAAATAAAAAAATATTAGAAAAAGTACAAAAGGAAGAAACATCCTTGTTTTATGCATTAAACCTTCCTGAAAGGCCCAGAGAATCCAGAGAAAGCTGTGAGGGTGGACTGAGGTGAAGCTGGGACTAACAGCAGCTCCAGGCCAAGGGGGCTAACGAGGCCACACTCACCTCTGCCAAGGGAGAGCTGGGTACACAGTAAGGGCAAGGGAGCTTTGACAAATCACAAAAAATGTTAACAAAAAGGGGTTCTGTCACTTCTTCTGAAAATGTAGGGAGGACTCCTTCTTTAAAATTGTTATTAGGGCCAGGGATGTGGTTCAGCTGCAGTCTCTGTCTAGCATGCGTGAGGACCTGGGTTGAATTCTCAATTCCTAAAAATTAAAATTAAAGTTAAATAAATAAAATTGATGCTTCCTCATTTTCCAAGCTTGGTCCTAAAGGCTAGCAACCTGCCATGCCAATCCTCCACCTCTCTTTAAAGCAATTTTATCTGTGACTGCTGAAGCCTTCAGATAGCTGAGCAGTGATACAAGAAATGTAAGTTTTTCTGTCTAGTCAGTATCTGCCATTGGTATCTACTTGGCTTGAAGATATGCAATACCAAGTCTTTCTATTTTACATGTTCCTGACATTGCTTCTCATCTTTGTTGGTCACTCTATCTAGTGCTTTACCTGAGAATTTTTGAGACTCCTGAGATTTAAATCTATTGTCCCTCTGATTTTTTCAATATGCAAGAAGTACCCTAAATTTCTATCCAGAACTATCTATCCTGGGAATTACTTCCCAATAATATGCTGTCAAAATATTTTCCTGGGACTGGAATGATAGCTCAGTGGTCTAAGCACCTGCTTGGCAAGTGCAAACCCAGGTTCAATCCCAAGTACTGCAAATCTTGCCAAACCCAGAATCCTGGATATGCCTGGGCAGCCACCTAAACTGAGTATGGTGGCATAGATCTGTAATCCCAGTTCAGGAGAGACTGAGACAGGAGGATCACTGTGAGTCTGAGCTGTGTAGTGAGACCATGTACCAAAGAAAATAAATAAATAAATGTTTAAAAATTATTTTCCTAATCACATTTTAACTTCAATATACAAGTTTAAGATTTATACACCTCCGTTATAACAAGATTAGTACATCTATTTTCGTTATATTTTAATAGGATACTATATATTATGTTTCCAAATGCAATATAGGTCATTTTAAGGAATAACAAAATTTTCAGGTAAATAGCAAGTCATATTCAAAATACAATTGACATAATGTTAGAATTGGATATAAGCATATTGAAGATCAGTTACTACAGGAATACAATGTGAACTGCATACACTTCTGAATACAAAGTAATTCTTCATTACTGGTATAAGATAATTTGTCTACTAATTACTAGCTTAGTAAAAGGCAATTTCATTTATATGAAAAGTACCTCACATTTTAGGCCGAGCTTTAGGGTTGATGTTTAATTCTTTACGGCTTTTTCTCTTTTAACAAAATAAGATACAAGTTCTTGGTTAGCTTTAAAGACAAAACATCAGATATTTGGAAAAGAATTACTACTAAATGCAAGCTCTCCTATTTCCTTATCATCTGTCACCTAATGTCTAAGTTAATACCACAAATATTGGGTTTCCTTTAGGATAACATCTTTAAGTCTCAAATTTCTATATTTAATTTTTTAAGGAGAGTACAAAATAGTATTTAAACAGAAAAACTGCAAATGATACAGATTTCCACTAAACAAGGTAATATGAATTTCACAGTAATTGTTCTAATGCATAGTGTTGTCTTCAAATAAGCCTCAAATTTCTGTGTTAGGAAAATGCACTGCTCAGGGAATGCGATAACCTCCACGAAGGCTCCAGTTTTTGTGTAAAAGGAACACTACTTATTTTCACAAAACTACATCAAGATTTCTGTAACAAAAATAAAGTACATGTGTGCAATCTTTTTTTTTATGTTTTTATTTTTTTATTTTTATTTTTCAAAGTTTTATTGATAAACAGATAGCAATGAGACAGTTTCAAATCCAATCGGAAGTACAGTTTCAACAAATAATACACTGCATATATTCTTCTTAGTGGTTAATTGTTGTACAAGAAGTGGACTTGTGATCCTATTTACAAACACCATTAGAACAAATCATTCTATTCATTAAGAGAATGCAACTGTATATCTATCCCAACCTCTTTGAATACACAGATACAAAATGGACATTCATCTGTATACCCCATTTTTCCTAAGTTCCGTTATTGAATATTATAGGTGTGTAAACTCAGCAAAATATTCTAAAAGAGTGCAATAGCCCATAATAGCGTGCTATCTTTCTGTGACAAAATTTACTGCTTGCTGGTGCCTAAGTGCCGACTCCTGATCCGAGAGGCCTCAGTTCTCAGCATCACCTGGGCCAAGCTCTGTGTGCACCACTACTGCAGCGTCTAGAGCGAGCTGGCTCTGCATTAGCCACGTTAGTCTTTCCCAGGAAGCACGCTCTGGATGTACTTCATGAAGGCCATGTCCTCTGAGCCCTCCCAGAAATATACTGCCCTGGGGAGGCTCTGAAGTTACAGAATACGTACATTCCAGACATCTACCTCTCCTATCTTCTAGCCTCACTAACTTCCTTGGTAACTTAAGCATTTCAGCTTCACTCAATAGGGTCATTGCTTTCTCCAGACTCTAAGAGCCACTGTAAGAAGAAATTTGCCTAATTTTCTTGAGTTTTTATTGGAGACTTCATATCCCCAGAGAGAGCCAGCCAAATAGCTCAGCGGATTAAGCAGGCGCAGGGACCAGGGCTTCAATTGCTGGCAACTGAGACTGGGCATGGTGGCATGCACCTGTAATCCCAGCTCTTGGGAGGCTGTAAACAAGTGGATCACTATGAGTATGTTCTAATAGTGAGACCATGGATGCCCTGTGGACCCTTCCCTAAAACACAACCTAAAATACAAAAAAATAAAATAAAATAAAAGGAATAATATCCCCCAAATAATTTGGGCAGTTAAATTAACTATGTTCATCTAATCTGATGCAAATCTCATGGGTTCTCAATTAAGAAGCTCCAAAGATCATATTTTGTAAATACTGGAGACGCTTTGACCAATTTGACTTACAGATGGAATGTAACTTCACTTACAAAAATTGGTATTAATGCAGGGGATATGGCTCAGTGGAATAAGTGCTTCCCTGGCAAGCAAAAGGCCTTGAGTTCAACCCCTGGTTCTGCAATAAATAAACAAACATCACTTAGGGGCTGGGGAGATGGCTCAGTAGAATAAGCGCTTCCCTGGCAAGCGTAAGGGCTTGAGTTCT
>NW_004524772.1:4072468-4080523 GCF_000260255.1 Octodon degus | reverse complement strand
CTTTTTGTGAAGATCATTTGTGATACTGAACCAGGCACAGGTGTTTTTATACAAGACACTATGCAAATGTAGGATTTTAGAAAATTTCTATGAATACAGTATATTTAGCTATTTGTTAAAATTCAATTACCTTTCAAAAAAGAGGAGAAAAGAAGTATTTAGAAGTTGATTTTTCTATACACATGAAGAAAACAATTATATTTGTTTGCTGCAATACTCCTTTATCTTAAAGCAGCTAATTTCTTTTATTAAATTTCATTGACCCGATACTATAGAAGTGGAGAAATGTTCATTAAAAAGTTTTTAGAAAAATATTATTTGTAAACTATGTTGTAATATTAAATTTTAATTTTTAAATACAAATTGCATCTACTAATTGCAATACAATTTTTGGAATATGTATACATTGTAGAAAGATGAAATCCATGTAATTAATATTTCTATCACTTTGATTTTATGATAAGTACATTTTTAAGTTTTGAAATACATAATACATTATAAGTAACTATGCTTACAAGACTATGAAATTTATCACTAATACAATTTCTGCTGTCCAGGTCAGTCTATGTACCTAGTGGGGAGACTTGGCCCTTACTTCCTGGGCCTTCTTTTTTTGGCTTTCTGCTGTGGTAGTCATAGACTACAGGTTTTTTTTTTCTATTTTGTGTATTTTTTCTTATATATTAACATTTTTGAAGAAGGAAGAATGACTAGAATGAAGGAAAGAGATCTCTATGAGCCTAAAACAAAGCACACATGCCCCAGGCCTCTCCCAGCTTGTTTCAGTGGAGGGGGGGCATTTTGCATTTGGGTCTTTGTTACTGGATATTTATTTAAATGTATACCTGAAAGATGTGTAGCATATTGCTATTAATGTTTTGTTCATCTACATCTTGTAGATGCTTGATTATGACAGATGAAAAATAATGTCATGCTGAAAACTAAAAGGACAGACATTCTAAAGAAAGACACTGTCAAATTGTAACGCAAGGGTATCTGAACTCTATATGCAGAGGCAAAGGCAGTTTATTATATTGTTAATTTAATTTAATTTTGAAAAGTAAAAGCAAAGCAAGAACAAAAATCAGAAACAGAAAGAAACAGGGCAGCCTACAACAATCCATATGTTGCAGATTTTCAAACCAAGAATAGCTGATTAACAATGGTTTGTACCCCGGTTCTGGAAAAAAAAAAAAACAATGGTTAATACATTATCTATTTTATCATCAAATCTGTTGCTAAGATTAATAGATATAGTTATGTAGGATATGACATATTGGATATCACCACTTGCTTCAAGAAACCTTATGTTTTCATTTTCATCTCTTTTTTAAAACCTTTTCTTAAAGTTTGTTTTAAAGAGAGTACAGTAATAATTGATGTAACATTAGGAAAGAGTGGCTTATATTTAGATAGCTCAACTAAACAGTCACATTTTATCCCTCTCCATTAATTCACTCATTATTTTTTTCTTCAATTTGTTCCATTCTGGTACTTGATATTTTAAACATGATATTACTTATATTTGTCTTTGGAATAGATCCATGTAGGCAGATAATTCTTGATTCTATAATTTTGACATTGACAACTAAGAGCTCCATTTTGTCACTCAAAGTATTCATCAATAATTTACTCTGGAAGAACATTAGGTTTGGTCAATACAACCTTAAAGTTATTAAGCTGTTACAATAGTATTAATATGGTTAGTTTTTATTAAGATGAAAGCTGTATTTAAAAATAAACATTTTTCATGTTTAGCTGAGAAAAGCCCAGCACGTACACATGAGTACGGCAGGATAACTCACCACTCCCTAAGTGACATTGCTCTTAATGTGGGTTTTGAACCCTTATTGAGATTTTCATATATTTTAATGTATGCAATAAGCAAATACTGCTAAGTAGATCCCTGATTACTTTTTTGAATGTATCAGTAAAACTAGAAATTATCATAGTGACAAAATAGTAAAATCTAAGTGAGATCTGTGGGAGAACCTACAGCATAGTAGGATGAAGATTTGCTTCTTACACATTCCACTGTAAGAACAGACTCTACACCATGTCTTAATCTATATTTTTAACAAGTACTGCTTGGTAAACCCCTTTATCTTCTTCCTTAAAGTATAATACCACACCTTATTCTCTTATTTTTTACCTCAAATTGTTTTTCATAACCATCAAATGATCTGAAATTTTCCCCTAATTTATTTTTGATAATTCAAAAATCAATTCAATTGTAAATAAACTATTTTAATTAGCAAATAATCTCAAACCTTTTTTAATTTGTTCAAGCTCCTACTTTACTTGTAGCTTCATTTTGTTATGAGTGAAATATTATTATTTCATATAGGTGTCAGAGAAGACCCCAGAAATTGGTATTTCAATTAAAAATGTTAAATTAGGGGCTGGGGAGATGGCTCAGTGGAATAAGCGCTTCCTTGGCAAGTGCAAGGGCCTGAGTTCAACCCCCGGTTCTGCCAAAAAAATGTTAAATTATAGAGGCTAATTTTATAGATTTCTTTGATACATGAATAATTTTAACCTTATAACTCAGTAGAAAGATTGTTTTAAATGTGTCATTATTTTATGAAATAAAATTTGCTACATAATATAATATACATATACCCCTATGTATATGAGAGAACATGCATATTCTTAACATTCAATTCTTCAGTGAAAACTAAAATGATTTTCATTTTAAAAAGTGTTTGTTTTCCATGTAATAATATAACATAAGGTTGTATACTACATGGCTTACAGAAACAATTGAGAGAGACTTTCAATAAAAAAATGTATAAAAGCAGAGCAATGAAAAAGTAGGTAATTACCATTAAAATAGTGCCCTGAAGTTTCCTTTATAAACATTTAGCTTGATCAAGTTGAAAACATGAGTAAGGTACTGTTTCCATAGTTTCGTCTTCAATTCTTCCAGTTATGCCAGTGAGACACTGTGGAGAAATCACTAAATGCAAAGTTGTTTTTCTTTTTTCTTTAAGGACAACTCTAACAATCTACTTACAACCCATTGTGCATGAAGATGTGCTACAACATTAGGATACAAAACAAGAGCCACCAGGTTTACACCACCATGTTCATCTCACGCATGTACAGTTCATATTGCTCCTAATTAGGGGCCAGCATAATTTAACCTAATAACATCGATACCATACTTTTATTAATAGTCTATTAACTTTTTGTGTGTTTATGTTAAGAATGCTACTCTTTTTGTGACATTCCATTTTCCTGAAAAATACATTTGTCTACACAATAATTGACTTTCATGTAATTTATTTGTTGCAAATAAAGACATCAATAAATAAGTAAATTTAGAAATACTAAAAAAAGACACAAAACAAGAGCAAAACACCCCATGTTCTCTACAGGATCATATTTGACACCTTTCAAAACCTTCATATAGATCTCGCAGGTTAGCAAGCTGCAGGACATTTCTATCTTCTGTGAAATGTTTGGAGGCATAAGATGTGAATGGAAGGCTGCGCAGACAATGTAGGCTGTGGGAATCCTCGGTGGCCCTTGGCATAGCATCAGCCCAAGTTATCTTTTCAATACCACCAAGCTTAGTGAAGAAATGTTCTACCAGTCATTCATGACTTTGCCAATTTTGGTGTGCTGAAGTTATTGGAGCCAGCACTATTCTTTGACCTTTCCATGCTCACTTCAGATAGTACCGAGAGCAACTGGACAGAGGAAGATGGTCCCAAAGAAGACCTTGCTGAATACATTGTTGAGTTTCTGAAAAATAAAGCTGAGATGCTGGTAAATTATTCCTCTTTGAGAATTGATGAGGAAGGGAATGTGACTGCATCACCCCTTCTAATCGGCAATTATGTGCCTACTTTAAATGAATTTCTTTATCTTATTCTTCAACTAACCACAGAAGTAAATTAGGATGAAGAAAAAGAATGATTTGAAAGACTCAGTAAACAATGTGGTATGTTTTACTTCATCTCAATGCAGAATTCAAAGTTCTTAAGCACAGTTCCAAAGCTTTATGCTGGAGGAAGATATGGGTCTTCTGTGTGATTGTCCTAAATGATAGCCAGTGAGAACGCAGTGTATAATAGGGATATTGACATCAGGACATTGAAATCAGTGCTGCAGACTCTAAAATTGTATTAAAATCAAGATATCGACATTAGTCTACAGTAAAAAGGACAAGGTTCTGACTGGCAGCAAGTTAGAAAAATGTTTACAGGTGGTTATATGCAAAGATAAATAACCTTACCAGAATAAATAAGCAGAGAACTAATGTTCAGACAGATTATTAACCACTTCTATCTCACTTAAAAATACTCTTTTCTTACATATTTTGTTTTCTTTTCCACAAGAATTATAATCATGAATTACATGTAGTATTTTGTTATATGTATTTTTTATAGTAAAAACATCTAATCACGAGCTGGGGAGATAGCTCAGTAGAAAAAGCACTTGCCTAACAAGTGCAAGGGCCTGAGTTCAATCCCTGGTTCCACCAAAAAAAAAAAATCTAATCACAAGGGAGATGAAAATTTGTTAGAATGGCTATTACTGTAAAGACAAAATATAACAAATGTGACAATGCTTAGAAAAGGGAACTCCGGCACACTGTTGGTGGAAGTAGAGACTGCAGAACCATTATGAAAAGCACTGTAGTGGTTACTTGAATATTAAAAATAGAATTACCATGTGAACCAATAATCTCATTATTGGGTCTTCACTCATAATACATAAATCAATACACAGAAAAGATGTCTCTAAATCCAGGTCTACTGCAGCATTATTAAAACTAGCCAATTGAACTACTAGAATCACTACTAGATAGGCATGCACACTCTCAAACACATAAACACACTCAGACACACTGCAATACTATTTAGTCTCTTAAAAGGAAGAAGAAAATACTCCTTTTGTGAAAAGTGGATGATCTGGAGGACATTATGCTAAGTGAAATTTGTTAGGTACAAAAACACAAATACTGCATAACTTGACTTTTAAATGGACCCTAAAAATGGCATACTCACAGAAACAGTAAAATTGTGGTTTCCAAAGATTGAGGATGAGGATATGTTGCTCAAAAATTTAAGGTCATCTATGGAAGATGAATATGTTCTGAAGCTCTCCTGTACAATATGGTGACTATAGCTAATGCTACAAAGGAATATACTTGAAATTCTTAATCAAGTCAATCTGTAATGCTTTAACCACACTATAAAGACAACTCAGTGTTAGTTAGCATATTTATGGTAATCATTTCACGATTGTACAGCATGAATACATGTGATTTGTATTTGTGAAATATTCTTTTCCCTTCTCGGTCTTTTGCATTGGTGAACCTGATCTTACTTTAGCAAAATAATTTATGTGCAACTTTAATAAATTAACAGTGTTTTCCTTCAGTCTCAGACAAAAGTCAGCAAATGTTAGACATTTGAAACAATATCAGAATCTATATGCTTTTAAACTCTTTCCTTAAAGCAATATAAATGCCTCTTCTGCTCAGAATTGTTGCTAACAACCATGAAATATTCTAGCATAAATATTTATTGATACTTTAAGAGGAGTCATATTGTGCTAGTGGTAGATTTTAAACTAGTCCGCAAATATGCTTTTACTTGAACTTAGCTGGGAGTCTCAGGGGATATAATCAATAGAACTGTACATAATTGAATTGCAAGAGAATGAAAGAAAATGAGAGTAATAAAATTTGATCAGAAAGCGCTCTGTTTTTAAGGGAAAATTCTTTAGTCTGTTGGAAAATGATACTTTTGGAAAGACCTTGCTATTTTTAAATCATATTAGCAATCTGGAAGCCCAATGTATGAATGTAGGGAATGCCTTGGGCTTCCCTAGGAAAAGATTGTATTGATTTCTGCATCAAGACCCTGAGCAGATGGATGAGGGTCATAGTACACCATGCCAGAAATCAATGTCATTTGGCTCTATCACTTTCCGGGCAATAAATACGCTGTTTCAGCCAATGCTGTTATTTCAGTGTCTTTTATTTTTAAATTCTAAACACAATGCCAGCCTACTAAATGTTTCACAATCTACTCCTAAAAGATTGGACGAGTAAATTAATTTAATAGAAATGAAATAAAAGAAAAATAAATGGGCAGGGTTGCCAGTTTCAGTACAACAATTGTAAATTCCTTTCTTCCATTCTCATTAGGAATTCAATTTCTAGATTGCTATAATAAAAACTCAAAGAGAAAACTGAATCATCTTCTTGTCTCTGGACAATGACATCAGGCAGTGTTGCAGATAAAATCCTTTCCTAATACACAATCTATCTGATATTGCCAGAAAGACAGCTTCAGAGAAAACCAGAAAATAGTCACTTTGCTTTTCCAAGTCCTGCACAGCAGCTCTTGGGCATCTTTGCTTATTATGAGTGTGCTGCAGTGAGTCTTTCATTCAGGCAAGATTCACCTCAACAGAAGGAAGAGGCATCCTGTTTATGCCCAAGATCTCACATGATGCTGGTAGAGTCTAGCCTTTCATCTTGTGGGATTTGTGTGTCTTCCAAATTAACACTATGTTTAGGGAAAGAAAATATGTTCTCAGCAAACAGAATGCCTCCAGAATTTTTGTTTTATTTTACAAAAACTGTAATTTAGCCTGTACTTCCTTGGAAAGGATCAAATCTGTGACTGAGAGCTATTGTGACTTTGCTCTCTTGTCTTTAAAAGAACTACAGAGTAGGATTCCTGAGTCTTAACATGCATTCTGCCTCCTTTCAGCATCTTTGTACTCTTGGACATGTATTGCAGACTAAAAACTAAGCTGAAGTAGGTTTAGAAAATCATAGGTAGAAAACGAGTTGCAACAATTTGGTTAGTCCACAACTGAAAAATTTAATTCATATCATCATGCCGAGTACAACACATAAATCATGAATCTCCAGCTTTATGCATTTGGGAAATTTAGGTTTAAATATATTCAAAAAACACAGTGTTCAAAATTAAAACAAATTAGCACATATGGACTTCCACCTACTACTAATTTGCAAATAAAGAGTACAAAACAAAATATGTTTTTTACCCCTTAGGCATAAATTTATAGTCAAACACTACATAAATTATTACACCAGTATAAATAATTTTTGCGATTCATATTAAATACGGAAATCCTTTGAGTAATTTCTTTGAATCCTTTGAAATTTATGAATGCTCTACAAACTTTTAATGTTACTCATTTCTACAGAGCTCATCTCAAATCCACTTATTCAGCACATCTTTTCTCATTTCTCTAAACTTTTACAAGAGAAACCCATTTGTATTTGACACTACTTGATCTTTAGTATTTTCAGCTGCAATGTGTTTCACAAATGGAGCAATCCAGCTCTATTTTGCAGCTCTCAAAATCACTAGGTAACTGGGATGATAGGTGTCAGTTAAGTACTGAAGAAGAAAATGTCAAGTTACCTTTCATTGTCAAAACTACTGAAGATTTTGAAGCTGAATCTGAGCTCAGCTTTACAGGGAAGGTGCTTGTAAAATGTCCCTTTGTACTCCTGATTTTAAAGTCACACTCTGGGCTTACAGCAGTCTTCGTTTGTTCTAGCTTGTTTTCTCTTATGATGGATGAATACCACACTACAGGAAATTAAAGAGTAGACATTTATTTGACTTTGGGGGCTCAGGAAGCTGGTGTCTGTCAGGGTCCTTCTTGCTGCACCTTAGTATGTCAGAAGCCATTTCTGGGTGAGGCAGAACAAAGACGCTAGCTCTCAGCTTTCTTAGCCTCACCCTTATGATCTCTGCTAATCTTAATTACTTCCCAAAATTCTGATCTCAAAATATCATTGATGGAAGACTTTGGGGATTCAGTTTCCAGCACATGAATTGAGGGGAACATCAGTGTTCATTGGCTGTACCTAGGCAGAACAAAGGAAACTTCGATCCCCAGGTTCAATCCCCACCCTAATCCCCCCAACTCTCACCCCCGTGTGCCACAAGCTGTGCCAGCCCTGTCCCTGAGGCACTCTGAGCTGGCCATGGAAACTGAGAGTGGTGGCGCACCCCTGTAATTCCAGTGCCGGGGAAGCTGAAACAGGGG
>NW_004524772.1:4070557-4072368 GCF_000260255.1 Octodon degus | reverse complement strand
AAATTTAAAAATAGAAAACCTCAGCAGTACAGAGGCTGAGTGTGGGGTGCAAGAAAGCTCAAGGAGGCTGGGAAGATGGTTATGCCACATCTCTACAGAGGGAGGAGAGGCGCCAAGAGAGCAATTCAGAACCCTACAGGAACACCATGTCTGAAAGGACTTCACTTAATGTTCAGAATTTTAAAAAAAACTGTGAATAAACAGAAATAAGAGTGTATCTGGTAGAAGGAGAGTGATTTGGAAGTACTGGGACTTTTAATTTACTATGCAATAGAAACATTATCTCAGATAGCAATCATAAGAATAATAGAGCTAGCTGTTGTTTGGGGGGCTTGGTTTATGAGTCTGTGAGTACATTTCCTTAAAAATATCCTTTTGGTTTTTATCAGTTTATGTTTTAATTTAGGCAAGTACATAATCAAATAAGTCAGGGGAGAGATGTTTATGTCCTGTGCTGATACAGATGCTGACCTTAGTACAGCGGCACACACTGAAATGAGAATATGTAGTATTACTAAATAAATTGGGGTGAACATTATATAGTTAAGCTATGATAATGAAATAATTTTATAATAAAAGACTGTGAAGTGTGTTTCTTTAGAATCTTTCAAGAGTATTCTTTTGTAGACTTTTCCTAATGTGTTAATTTCCTAACATATTTCCACTTAGCATTGCCTCTTTTTACTCCAAATATTTAGAAAATCACATATACAAGTACTTTCTTAATTTAAAATGTTCTTTGTTACATATGAAATTAAATGTATAAAATATATGACTTAATCAGTATTTGAATTCTTTCTACAACGTTCCTGTAGGATTAAGAAAAATACAGGATTTTAGTGCTTATAATTTTAATAGAGTATAAAAGTTATATAACTGATCTTTAATTGCTAAGTCATGGCTTTTATAAAATAATGTTATATTTGAGAAACAAGCAGTTTTTATGAAAACTTTTTTGTGTCATTTTACATAAAGGTTACATTAAGTGCCAGTTCGGCCTCACCTGGTGTGACTCTATAGCGCCACTTATGGTCTTCTGTAGGACTAAGTCGGCTTTCCTAAGCCATTACCTGAAACTCAGACAGTGTTACTGTCACATTTGTCACTTCATAAAAAATTGCTTCAAATTTTATATCATGTTACGTTATTATTTATTAGACATTATTTTCAGAACACATGCTAATTTGGCCATGAAGAACAAAGAAGATATTGTAGAATTGTGCTGCAGCTGTCCATTGTACCATGCCCTGCCTTTGAAAATTGGAGCTCAATACATGTTCTTCAAATCATCCAGATTATTTTTCGCCACTCTCTTACTGGCTAGGATTTTTCTAAGTCAATTCACATGCTTCAAGATATCAAAAGCTCATCAATGCAAGAGACTTATCCAAAGATAACTTTGACAGTTCTGTAGAGAAAAACAGCACAGTGATTAAAAACAGAAATGCTGCCCTGAAGCTGAATGACTGTTCAGTATTAAAAAGATCTATATGATCACAGAAAGAACATCTGAACCTAAAGAATTTGATGTCCCTGTTGCCCAGAGCTGCATTCAGCCCTGTGCTTACTGGCCTTCTGGGTGCTGTGTATAGATTCAGTTGTCTCAGATCTGCTGATTCAGCCATAGTCCCGGAGCTATGGCTTGAGGCTCCTTCTTCTTTCTTTCCAAACAAAAATAATTTACCCAGCTAGGAAAAAAAAAAAAAAAAACAGAAAATTTACAGTCATGTTCCTATGTTCTTTAAACTGCTGGATATATACTTTACAGAAATTAGTGTATTTGCCAAAAAAAAAGTTATGTAATATCAATG
>NW_004524772.1:4041702-4066702 GCF_000260255.1 Octodon degus | reverse complement strand
AAAACCTCAACAGAGAGGAGTGCACACCAGCTCCAGTGGGAGTCACCCCTGAAGTACGCCAGCTTGGAGGGATCCTGCTTCCAGGGTACAAAGGCAACGGGGCATGTGCGAGAGGCTGAAATTTACTGTGATAACTACATAACATGCTTACATTTTTATAGAGTTAAGGATATATGCATGCCTAACATATATACATAGATATGCTGATCTCAGAATAAAATATATTTTGATGCATTAGGACTGTAATGTTTGCAACTAGAACTCAGGGGGCAATTTTACAAATGAGTTAAGAGGTTTCCACATCCATTTCTTTGTTTCTTTGAGTTTTATTTTTTACTAGTACGTGTTTGGATTATATAATGATCACACTCCACTGGGGAGATGGACCCCACGTCTAAGCCATCATTTATTTGCCATCTTCTTTCCTTCCCCTTTTTTCCTCCCCTCTCCATCTTTTTATTCCCTTCCCATGTGAAATAAATCTATTTGTCTATTGGTTATTACATATCTTTTATTTTGTTCTTTATTTGCAGTTTGGATTTGTTACATAAAAGAAACCATATTGTATTCAAGCTTTAGCCTTACAGTCCCAGTGTGACCCATTTTCTTACAAATCACTCAGGTTTATCTTTCTTTTCCTTTTTCCTTTTTGGCTGTACCAGGGATTGAACTCAGGGCCATGTACTTGCTAGGCAAGCACTTATTCTACTGAGCTAACTCCCTGGCCCAGGGTTTATCTTTCTTTACAGCAGAGTAGTTCTCCATTTTGTATGAAAACCACATTTTCTTTTCCATTCATCTATTGATGACCATGAGGGTCACTTCCGAGATGTAACTATCATGACTTATGTTGCTATAAACATGAGCACGTATGTTTACCACGTTAAGAAAACTAAACAAAATATTAGTTTTACATATAGAGACCGTTTAGCAGAGATATTTTCTTTTCTTCTAGGACATTTTCACTTTCTTAAGAAATGTCTTTCTGTGTTCTATTAAATTCATACATAGTTATATTAATTCATAATTCTATTCATTAACTATTCATTAAGTAAGTATATAATGTTGATAATCATACCTCCGATTTTGAATTGTCAGCTCATAAAAGCCCTCAGATACTGCACAGCATAATCAAAGCAAGATACTATTATGAGACTAGTATCAGCCAATAATCTCTTCTGTAGCACTTTAAAATTTTAACAGTGTTGTATATATGTTGTTTATCCTATGTGTCTCTTCTTAGAAAATAATTCCCAAGGATCAGGTATTCTGATATGTAGCAGTGTTTTTGTTTGTTTTAATGTATTTGGTTGTCACAGGGTCTCACTATGCAGATTGGACTCATAGTGATCCTCTTGTTTTCAGCCTCCCCAGTGCTGGGATTACAGACGTGCCCCCCCAAGGTCTGCACTCTGTGGCGGGCTTGGCCAACTCTGGTGGTGAGGCTGCCATGGCACATGGTGCCAGGGATCGAACTGCAGTCCCTGTACTTGCCTAAGCTTGCCTAAACTGGTCCACTGAACTGTCTCGCCAGCCCCATTGCAGTGTACTTGATCACATCAAATAGTGCCTGTTTAATAAATATTTGTTGAAAAAATATCTGAATAAATGAGCACTTGTTGAAGGATTGTGTATTCTAACTAATCATTCTAGTCACTTTATGATTCAATATTGGAAGTTGAGATACATTATTAATAATTAAACTTGTTCTGTCCCGAATTAATTTTTATTTGGTCAAAGAGTAGCTTGGTGTTGTGATACTAGAAATTTTAAGAGAACACAGCATGTAAAAGAATCATAGTGAAAGTGTTGTTTAGGACCTCAGTGTCACTCGACATTCTCCCTCCACTGTAGGTCTCTGAACACACTGGGAGCCCAGGACATTGCTCTAAGGTGACTGCGACACCAGCAATGGAGCTGAGGTGGGGATGCTTTTCATATCCCCATGCATGACAGGAGAAGCTCCTTTGTTTCATCGTGTTGCCTATGCAGTTCTACAATGCACTACAATTTTATTTAATTCAGCAGAAAGGCAATTTTAATGTGTGATCTAAGAACCTAATAAATTGAAGTATATATAAAAATTTCAGGATCCAGTTTTGTAAATTTATGAAAAGAAGCAAATACTTAAAAGTACATGATGTCCATGAGCTTATCTGCTTAGAGCCAACCCAAACATGGCAGTAGACCAAGAAAATAGCAAACTTTTTAGGAAACAATTAGACTGGAAAGGAATTTTATTTCTAAAAATTGGTTATATTTTATTTTTAGAACTTATATGTAATTATACTAAAAGCAGTTATTTTATTTAAAATATGATAATGATCATTTCAATTTCTGGTCCTGTATGGATAACTATACAGAATACGTGAGACAGGGTAATTTAAAACACCAGAACATGTCCAAATGTTCAGGAAACTGAAAAGAGCAAGGTCAATGGGTAGCAGATCTGGTATCTGTTAAGAGTTGGTGCTTTGCCCTCTAGGTAGGACCTTTCTGCTGTCCCTCCCATGTGGATCTTTCTGGAGATCTTACAAATCACTCGAGTTTAACCTGAATGATTAAGTAAGAATATGACGTTGATATTGGCCCAGACAATCACCATGAAGATCCCACCTCAGGAATGTGAATTCATCTACCCTTAATGTGATCTCTTTGCTGATTATTTATATTATCCACATATAAATCTTTTGAGGACAGAATATTAAAGATTTTGTAGTTTTTATAGTATATTTACCATGTAATGCTTTTTAAATTAATCAATGAACAAGGTGCTAAGTTAATATCAGCATCATACACAATAAAATTTATTGACAAGAAAATATTTCAAATGTATATCTAACAAGCTGGAGGCTTCACAGTCATGGATTTTTTTAAACTATGTACGCAAACACATACCTTTACAATTCTACAGTATGGTAACTTTCACTGTCCTGTAAAATAAATAATACACAGAGCATTTTTAAATATAACCTGTAGTAAAAAAAGTGCAAAGGTACTTGTTTTAACATTTCATAAAGAAGTTTAAGCCCATCCTAAAAGGTGGTTTACATTTAGCAATGTAATGAACTCTACCACATAATTTTCTATCAGAAATAGTTTCACTGAAGTATAAAATTTTAAATTAGTTCCAAAATGTTTATTAAATACCTCATGAGCCTTAGAACTTATGATAGTTCTAAATATTTATAGTGTTTGTAAATAGGATAGAATGTCTGCATCTTGTACAACAAATAACCACTAGGAAGACAGTATGCAATGTGTTAATTATTGAAATTATCCTACCAATTTCATTTGAAACTGTCTCACTGCTATTTGTTTCTCAATAAAATTATGGGATAAAAAGAAAACAAAAGAAACAGGATGGTAAAAATGAGGTATTAAAAAATAAAGCCATAGGGGCCGAGGAGATGGCTCAGTAGAAAAAGTGCTTGCCTGGCAAGCGCAACGGCCTGAGTTCAATCCCCAGTTCTGAAAAAAAAAAGAAAAGAAAAAGAAAAAGTAAAGCCATATTAATATGCTGAGCTATAAAAGGCTCAAGTCAACAACTTCTGACATTGCCAGGTCTACGGATAACTCACTACTATTATGGACGACTAGACTATATTGGATTATTTTGCTGAGTTTACGCACCTACAGTATTTAAATAGCAATGGAATACTCATCTCTGTCAAAACTAAATAAAAACAGGAATAAAAATGAAGGACCATTTTGTATACGTATATACAAAATAGGATAGATATACAGCTACTTTCTCTTAATGCAATGAGAATAAAGGTTTATACTAATAGTGTTTGGATAGGATATCATGTCTGCATCTTGTACTATGAATAACCTCCATGAAGACAACAATATGCAGTGTATTAATTATTGAAACTGTCCTACTAATCTGTTTTGAAACTGTCTCACTGCTATTTGATTCTCAATAAAATTAATTAAAAAATAAAATATTTAAAAGCTGAAAGTCTATATAACATGAAGTGAAATACTTATAATTCTAGTTAAATCTCAGATTTATACATTTAACATTTCAAGTAATTTTTTTCTGTATTTAGGGAAGGGTCTACAGGATGTTCAGGGTCTCACTATGTAGGTCAGACTCATAGTGATTCTCCTGTTTACAGCCTCCCAAATGCTGGGATTACAGGTGTGCACCACCATGCCCAGTCTCAATCAATGTCTTGGTGCACCCTTAGGGCAGGGCCAGCATGGCAGGCCTAGGGATTGAACCCCCCTACCCTGTGTCTGCCAAAGCAGGTACTTTAATCCGCTGAGCTATTTGGCTGGCCCAAATCGCAAGTAATTTAAGCTAACCTCTCTGATGACTTCTTTGTTCTGACCTCTGACCATAGTTTAATGGGCAAAACAAATTTTTACACACAGGTAATTTTTGACATTATATTATGATTGCAAATTTCATACCATAAATCTGTTACTGTGGTCGCTTAACCAATCTGAAAGGTTAATTTATATCACCATTGTTATAGAAGATAGAGACTATCATGAACAAAGCTTGCATTTAATTTAGGAACTTTAATGGAACAGTTTATGTATTCCAGTTGATCTGACACTCATTTTCAGAAAGAATTGGCTTTTAATGAATGTTTGAGTTGTTATATAGATACTGTTTACAGAAGAATTAACATTGGGACTTCTAGCATTCCATTAAATTATTTTGTGGAAGTAATACAAAACCTTCTAGTCATGCATTATACTAATTTCCAGGTGCTACTATAATGAATTACTGCAAACCTAGTGGCTTAAAACAATGCAAATTGATTCTCCTGTCTTTCTGGAAGTCAGAAGTCCAAAAGCAGAGCAATGAGCAGGGTGCTAGGGAGGCAGCCCCTTCTGGAGGCTGCAGAGGAAAACCTGTTGTCTGGCCTCTGCAGCTCCCTGGCTCCTAGCCTGGTTTGGCTTCATGGCCAGGCATCTCATCGGCCCAACTTCTCTTCCCACACTGTCTTTCATGACCCTTCCTCTCCCTGCTACAAGGCCCTCGTGAATTCTTGGGTGCCACCTAGATAACCCAGCCTAATTCCCACATGTGTAAGTGCTTGATCTACTCAAATCTACAAAGTGCCTGTTGTCACATAAATTAACATTACCTCACATTCTGGGTGAGAGGCACGGTAGCTATCTGGGGGAAGCTGTTATTCTTCCTACTGCATAGACAGGTGAGTTATAACGTTGATCAAAATTTCATACTATTTTTAAAAGGCTTAGCCATCCCCATTATACTATTAAACACTATTCTAGCTAATTTCAATGCTATTTATACTGACTCTATCCTCTTACAGATAATTCTCTTTCTTCTGATTTCAATTAATTTGTGTGAATATTATCCAGTTTATAACACACCTAATAGCTATTTTGAATTAATACTTGACTTTTAAAATATGGTTGATCATCTGTGGGTACCATTTTCTCTGTATTGTTATTACACTGCATCATATTTTCCAAATTGTTACTTTTTTGAGAAGAAACTTTAAATAGTTCACCTAAGGCTTTTAACTATTGAAGCCAAGTTGCAGAAATAGCTTCAGACACCCTCTTCTTGCCATATAACCATGTCTTTGATCACCAAAAATAAATCAAATATTTTGTTACTCATTAAAACCTAACAGAAAATTCAAATTTGTTTAGAAAGTCACTGTATGCGCTGAGTAGGGATTATTATAAGAGTGACCATAAGCTAAATATTGAATTCATAGATTTTTTTCTCCAATTCAGATATTATAGATTAACAAACATTTTCCCACTAGGGCTACAAGGAATGAAATATAAAAGAATACACAGCTTTATTATTTTCATGAGGAGAAGAAAGGAGGAGAAATGGCTTATCACTTAGTGTAGGCTTTGTAGGCAAGCTAAAAGGTAGTGAGACTTTTACTGCTATCCATGTAAGAAATAAAAATGTACCTCACTCTTACTCCCTCGGCTCTAGTTCAGACATTATACATGCGGGAAAGCACAGAAGACAGGCTATAAAATTAAGGTGTTTTTACTGCTTCTTCTGGTTCAATGGCTGCAAGGAAGTAACAGATACCATCTATTAGTAGCATTACTTCTAGGAGGTGGAAGAAAGCATCAACAAGAAGCAATTGTTCTACTTGCTGATACAAAGAATAGTCAGAATTTCCTAGATTTCTACAATTCACATTATTCAGAACAAATTTAGCCTCCAGAAAATAAATTAATTATAGAGTTTCTGTAGGAAAGTGGATAAATGCTGTGATCCTAGTGCTAAGTAAAATAAATCAGATACAGAAGGAAAACGATCACGTTTTTTTTTTCTTATGTGACAAAATTAAATTATAAATAATTTAAAAAGAAAAACAAAAAAGAAGATCTGATCTTGGGAGGTCAAAAGAAAGGGAAAGGGCTGGCAAGTACCTGGGATAGATGTAATTACTATAAATTGTAAATAATAAAAAGGAAAATTTAGAATTCACACAGATACTTCCCAAAATGACAGTGGTCTAAAGATATCTTTCTAAATATTACTGCATAAGAAAAAAGTTTAAATATTTTATTTGGTGGAAAATACAAAATTCATTATCTCTAAAATTGGAATCATAAAATTTTAAGAACTTAATCTTTATTAATAGAAATGTGTTATTGATCACAACTGATATATGATATGATACATATATACGCTATGGTATGAAATGATAATTAAAAGTTAATAATATTTATATGGGTCATGCCATTTTGTACTGTACAGGCCCTTTCTCAACAAGAGGAAATGTAGAAGGAATTGAGGTGTTCAGTGAGAGATTTCGATGGCTCCGGGTAAGCTTTAAACAATAGAAATGACTTTCAACATGGCATTCAGAAGAATGTGTTGGTTCAGGAAAAAATTGAACTGTTACAGTCAGGAACACTATCTTATAAGAAAAACAACTATATTACATTAGTACAGCCCTCACATTTCAATGTAATTGAACATAAATTTTCCTTGAATCTCTATAAATTTCCCTAAAGAAAGAGAAAAGCACTGATGGTCTTCATGTTGCACATAAGGAAAACGAACGAAGGGTTTAGAAACATGCACAATGTCACACTGAAATGGATAGATTCATCCCAACTACTGATATGCTAAGTCATATCATATTAGATAACAGTAATTCCCAGCAAGTATAATATGAAGGTGTGCATTAAATGATATATTACATATAAAATAGAATCCAAACTGTTAACCTCATAGAAGCAACATGTCCACTGGTGGTTACTACGGAATGGGATATGAGGATGGGGACATAATTAGGATAAAGAAGTTCTATAATAAGACAGGACATGGTTTACATTATGCTGAGTATAGTTAAAATATTTGGTGTAGATTTGAAAATTTCCAAGACAATAGATTTTCAGATGTTCTCAACACAAAAAAGTTAAGTATCTGAAACAATATATATGCTAACTAGAGATAGCTGGATAGATAGATAGATAGATAGATAGATAGATAGATAGATAGATAGACAGATAGGTAGGCTGAGGCAGGAGGGTAGAAAGACAGCCAGTTCAAACCTGGTCTGGGAAATTTAGCGACTTAATATGACCTTGTGTAAAAATAAAAGAAAAACATTTGAAGATGTTGAATGGAGTTCAGTGCAAAAGGTCTGGGTTCAATCCTCAGTACCTTACAAAAAATAAGAGTAGAAAAATAAATATATACTATCACATATATGTGATTTTATCGATTTAGAAAAATAAAAAAATTAAGACACATTTCTAAAACACTAACCCAGAAAGAGGCAGTAGAGTGGATAGAAAAAAACAGAGACATTGGAGACGGATTACTTCACTTTTCATCCCTGCCCTAGCAATTACTAACTCTTTCATCATTTGTGAAGTAGAGTTAATCATACCACCTATCTTACAGTGCATCTTGAGAGCTAAATGAGTTACAATCTTGTAAAGCATTTTACTGTAAGACCTCTATCAGTGTTAATGAATATAAAATCTGGTTATTGTCTGGCACATGGAAGACACTCAATAAATGTTAGCTGCACTATCTACATAGATTGTTAATTCAGATGATGAGTTAATATATTTATCATATTGTAGAATATATTCTAGAAATGTAGCGAGTGGGAGACAGATGAAAAATTTGAATAAGTAAGCTCCTGAGTTCCTTTTAGAAACCTGTGAATCACTGCTTTGGAAGAAGTCATATAAAAGTCTTCCCTAAACCAAATATGTTCTTTTTCCATAAACTCATATTCAATATGTGTCTAATCTGTGTCCAACAAGCAATTAACGTAGTGGCTGAATATAAATGTGACCATAGTCCTCAGCAGATAAGAAGCAAGTCATAGCTATAATGATGTATCTTTGCTTTCCTGTTGTAGAAATTTCAGTGTTGCAACAGGATGCTATAGTATTTACATGAATTTACATGAAATTTTTGTTTAAATCTGATTTGTGGGCATATGGATAATATGACCTCCCTGCAAGATTTTTCTAAAATATTCCTTTTTATACTATACATCATTTCCAAGTTTGAAAATTATGCATTCTATACTGATGAGAATAAATTCCCCATATTTTCATTGATATTTACAGGGAATAAAATTCACAGGAAAAGAAGTAAGTTAACATTTTCCACTAGTAAATTTTAAACCATGATGAATTAGATGTGTCTCTCCCTCCAGGCAGGGAAGCAAACACCAGCTATAATTTAGTCACAATGCATCTCCAGAGGAAATTACAATTTGTAAATATGTCATGATCTGAGAAAAGGTGGATTTTTTCTTTACCACTGTAAGACTGCCTTGTGTATGCACAAATTTATGACCTGGATACATGGTGTTCTCCACTGAATTCATGGTTTTATCTATGCTACAAATTTAATCCTTGCTATGAAGTGGGGAATAATTAGCCTAGGCCAACAGGGCATAGTCATTTGTGAAGTGTAAACTGGAAAACCCTACTGCATGATGGTGCTTTGCTTGGAAGCTAGAAATCTTGACAGCTGTTTAATAATTTTGTCCCTAAAGTGAATTTAATATCTAAATCAATATGGTTTACAAAGATGCCTGGTTTGTTTTTGTTGTTTGTTTTTTAAAATTTAAATCATTTCTTCCTAGGTCCGGCTCTGTCCAGACTCAGATAAATACCATTCCATTTGTAACTTCTGTAAGGTCATCATTTTTAGGTTTTCCTCTGAGCAAGATCTTATGGTACTTGTCTTTCTGTACCAGGCTCATTTCATTACACATAGGTCTCTAGTTCCATCGATTTTGCCATAAATAACAATTAAACTTTTCATTGTTCCATTTTCCTTGTATCTAAAATTGAGATTAGCCATAATACCTGTGTCAAGGGTTTTTATAAGTATCAAATGTTGGATTCACAACACATAAATTTCATGTAAATACTATAACATCCCATCGATACTGAAATTGCTACAAGAGGAAAGCAATGACACATCTTTATACTAATGAATATAATTATCGAACCCTGTTAAAATACTTGCATACATATTTTAATACAAATATTAGAATATAAGTATATATAGCCATGCTGTGGCTACTGACATACATTTTTGTGAACAGGCAAAATGAGATTTTTGAGGAATGAACCAAACAAAGAATGAAAATTCAAAGGTGGTGCCAGTGTCTTGGATGAACTGCTGAACCCAGCTGCGCTTGAATCTCTATGAGGACCCTGGGTTTTACTAAGCCAATGGGTTAACTTGTGCCTTAGTTAACCTCAGTATATATGAAAGGCTTCTGACAAACAAGACCAGCATGAGAAACTGACGGTACTGTGTGTGACATGGTAAGTTGTTACTACACACCAAGGGAGATGCCAGTGTAACAGAGGAACCTAAGGATGCTGACACACCTGGCATCCTGAGGTGAGTGGGAGCCTAGCATCCAGGCAAGTGAGCCGGAAGGAGTGAACTGACTAGGGATTCTCGCTATTGGATGGCTCTCTAGGAAGAGCTTCTTGGCCTTGAAAGAGCAAAGAATAGTTCAAATAAAGTGAGGCCTACCTATGTTGTCAGTGGCCCAGATAAAGCAAATAATTAAAAGCATTTCCAAAAGTTAGATCTATAAGGGTAGGAGCAGAACAGATTTGGTTCTGGAAAACTGAAATGATCTCTACTTTAATTTTTTCATTAAAAGTTATGTTAAGATTTTGTCTATTTCTAAATTTTCCTATGAAAAAGTCAAATAAATTCCTAATATACCAATTTTATATGAACTGTACTTCAGCTTTATATCAAAATTCTACTGTTATTTTGCTGAAAAATAGAAATTTGATAGAATAGCTCTTACCTTAATTTAAGCTATTATACTTTTTATTATTATTATTTAAATCATATAAATTAAGTTACCTTGAAAGATAAAATTGTTTTCCCTTGGAAATTGCATATGAATATGCATATTTTGTATTTGTATACATGCATATATGTATATGTAGACACTTATTTCAAATATATCTTAATGAAAGATTTCAGATATAGTATATTTCAGATTAAAATTCATTTTGAAAAGTGACATAACATCCTATCAATTACTGTTGATATAATTCATAATGAAAAAAGACAAGGACAGGAAACCAGTTTAATAATCATCTTTAATATACAATATAAGTTCTATTCACTTTCTTATACTCAAGAAAATATAGAAAGTTGACCTTTTTGAAACAATGGAAATTAAATAACAGTATTAAAGATAATGTGGGAGCAAGAGAGATAGCTCAGAGTCCTAAGTACCTACCTGCCAAGCACAAGGACCCGAGTTCTATCCCCGACCCACATGCTGTGCAGACTTGGTCCTGGAACTGGGTGTGTGGCCCATGCCTGTAATCCCAGCACTTGGGAGGTTGATCCAGGAGTATGTGAGAGTTCCAGACCCGCCTGGGGTCTACAAAAGTGAGCACAAAGTTAGCCCAAACTGCATAATGAGACCATGTCTCAAAATAAAATAATAATGAAGATAATGCAAATACTGTACTTTGTATAATGGAAATATTTTAATAAGTTGTAATAATAATATATCTGTTCTTAACTTTCTAATTAGAAATTAAAAAATGGCCCCTAATACTAACAACAAAGTGTGAAAGTGAAATTACACTGGTTTTGCAGGAATAATAATGAATGTTTTGAAGTCCCTTGCATGTTATTTAATTAATATATGCAAAATAGGACCCAAATCAGCCAATGTTAGTGAATCGCAAACTGTTCAGCCATGTTTCAAAAATAAGAGACATTTCTATATATTGAGGTGGCAAAAATATTTTGATACTTGGTAATTGATTGACCCCATAATTTGCTATTTTTAGGACACTTTGTCTCATATTGACAAAGTGTGTTTGACAGTTTAATTGAAATTGTGTTAGTAGCACAAAATCATATAATATGTTGTCGGCAAACAGTAAAAATGTAAAATCAAAGTTTATAGATACAGTCCTGTGAAAATGATGGGGAACTCAGGGCAAATATTTTAAAACAGTATCGCGTGAATCAGAATTTCTTGCCAATTTCCCATGTTTAGTTTTATATATTCCAGGCATTCTTTAAGCACGCAAGCCATGGCCAATGTTTTAGAATTCAAGGCACAGAACTCAGCAGGAGCAGGTTCACCATCGCAGTAAACATAGACTTGGCATTTGGAAAGCTAATGCAGGAAAAGGGTTTCAACGAGGGGAAAATGACCCTTTCTCCTGAGCTTACAAAGGGCATCTCATGCCTGGGAGGATGGGACGAAATCACAGGGAGAGTGACTTCTCGTCCTACACATGCTAGTATTTCGGAGCTCGCTGCTGTCTTTTCACAGCGAAAACACTCCACACTGTTGGCCTCACATGGGGCAGCGCACCTGGGAGGCGAAGATCTCTCAGCAGATGATCTGCCGCACTGCTCCTAGCCCTTGCTCTGTGGGGAAGCGGTGCTCATTCCCAGCTCTGCTGGGGCTGAAAAGGCAAACCAATAGCCTGTGGTAAGTCAAAGCACACACAGAATTAACCTTGATAGGCCGATAATGGGGAAGCCAATGGGGAGATGGCATATTAGCCGGTACACTAACTCTGATTGATTCACCCTGCTTTTCTCTAACAAGACATTTACGGTCCCTATTAAAGTAACTGGCTAGTTTTCGTTCCTCTAAATTCACATACTTATAAAACTAATCTCTTTTAAACTTATTTTGCTTCGGATTGTTTTTTGTCTTTTTGAGACAGGGTCTCACTCTCCAGGTCAGGCTGGTCTTCAGCTCACTTTGTAGTTCAGGCTGTTATCAAACTTGCAGTGACCCTCCTGCCTCAGCCTTCTGAGTGCTAGGGTTATGGGCAGGAGCCACCACACCTGGCTTCTTTTAAATTTCTATGGGGTTTTGTAAAATAGTTAAGTTTTTCTCTATTTCTCAATGAGTTTTTTACTTCTATATCTCGTTATAATCATTACTTTTTTTGCTTTGCTTTTTGTTTTGTTTTTCTGAGACAGGTTCTTACCACATGGTCTCAGGCTCACTGTGTAGCCCAATGCTGCCTAGAACTCACAGAGCTCTCCTTCCTCGGCCTCTTAAGTACTTGCATTACAGACATACATACTATGCCCAGCCATAATCATTACTATTTTCTTAACAAATAGTGACTCTCTGATCTTTAGAGAAAACATAAAAAATAATATTGCTACTATGAATATTGTCAATACTTCCTTAGCAAATGACCTATGTCAAAGAACAAATGCAGTATATCCTTGAATAATCATCCTATTCTTTAACATGCCGATGAAAGATAATGCTGTGTGTTCATTTCTTAACTTTTACATTTATTCATGGTCTTTTAACATTCCTGAATTTATTTCAGCAAACCTAAGTTTCTCCTCTTAAACCCATTTGTTGTGAGTAAAATCAAAATAAGCTGTACAGTGATATCGGGAGTGAAATTTTTGAGACTGGGGAGATAGCTCAGTAGAATAAGCACTTGCCTGGCAAGTGCAAGGTCCTGAGTTCAATCCCCAGCCCCAGTACCTAAAAAGAAAAAAAGAGTAAAACTTTCAGTGAGACATTTATACATGACATGTGATATTTTGAAAAGTGAAGAGAAGGCATCTGAAATGTTCATTACTTAGTCCTTCAAGTCAGTATTTACACAAGCTCAGGAAGACGAACAATTATTTTCTTGAACTATACTTCAAACATCAGTAATATAATTAGTTCTTTTTACTAGGACAGTATAATAACTAGCATGTTAAGCAAATTATTCTTTCTGACCTTCTTGTTTATAATTATTAGAAATTGAGTTTACTAACGCAGTGGCCGGGGTTTGATCCCCAGCTGGTGATTGAGACTGGGTGTGGTGGCGCATACCTGTAATCCTAGCGCTTGGGAGTCTCAAAATGGGAGACTCACTACAAGTCCGGTCTATGTAGTGAGACCCTGTAGACCCTGTAGACCCTGTCCTAAATACAGAAAAAAGAATTGAGTTTTCTTACCTGAACATTCATTTGTTGAATAAGTTAAATTTAGTTTAATTTACTAGTCATTTAGAAATAATCATTCCATATTAGTCATCCCCTTTCTAGTATGCAAACTTGTATTAGTCATTATATACTAGTCATTTAGAATTCAATAGATATATCATTCAAAAACATAGAAAATTAAATGAATGTCATTCCTTCATTTTATACTGAAGTGTGAATCACATTCTAATTAATTAGAAGCACACAGTTGTATATGGCAGATGCCTTAGCCTACCAGGCATAATCTTAAGTGCTTTAACAATGTTAATTTATTTAGTTCTCATAATAATGCTTTGGGATAAACTTCATTGTCACAATTTTAGAGTTGAGAACTGTGCCAAAGGGAAATTGTTTGTAAGTGGTAGAACTGGGGTTGGAATCCAGGTAATCCTAGCTACACAGTCACTCCTTTCGACCACTGTATTATTGTCCATGTTATTCTCATTGCTGTGATGCAAAACCCAATACCCATAACTTAGAGGAGGAAAGATTTATTTTGGCTCACAATTTGTGAAGGTTTCAGCCTATAGTCAACTGGCTAAGGTGGGGGGGGGGCAGAGCAGAGGACAAGCTTACTGTGGGCCTCACTACACATCTTGTATGGATTTGGCAACAACAGTGTCAGCTCAACTGCTGTTTCCAGCTGGCTTGTCACAACAGATGCCTTTCTGCTTTTCTCTGCTCTGTCTTAGACACAGAACTCTGTCCTGCGGGTTTTGTGATTGTCAGTGTTTGGTTTCAGCCACTTATATTTTGAAGTTTGTCATGACAACTTGCCACTTTGATTTCCTACGAATGTTACTGAAGAATTCTTGGACATATTACCCAGTTGTTTTGTGCGTTTTAATCCTCACCTGCTTTCAATATGCGTACAAGATTCAAACATCTGTTACCATAGAGACATCCTCCTCTCTCCCTCTCCTTTTGAGAGCATGTTATGGTTTATTTGTGGGGCTTGGAGAAGGTGCTCATGGGTGTGTGAGATAATCAGTGAATTAATTCATTTTATAGTTTATAGCTACATGTGGTATGGGTAGGCAGTGCTTGGGGCGGTGGGTCAGTCACTGGGTTGTGACCTACATGAGTTATCTCCATCCCTCCTCTTCTGGTCTTTCAGCTTCCCCCCACCAAATAAACCTGATAGGAAACACTTTAAGATTAATGGTAGGTAAAACTGTACTTTTAAAGAACCAGAAATAAGTGAAAATCAGGGAAAAGCAAAATGATGACTAGAAAGTGAAAAATTTTGATAATGTGCAAGGAATTCATGACAGAGGTTTCAATAGACATTAGTAACATCCAAAAAGATGAAAAAAACAGTAAGAAAAAAATAACTAAAAATTCTAATTCAGGAAAATTTCCTTATGTAAAAGAATTACATTTATACTTAAAAGTATGCATAAGCATACAGTCCCAAAATGATCAGTGACAAGAATTATTGAGCTTTGCAGACAAAGAAAACATTTTTTCATTGAACACAAAACTATATTGACCTAAAAAGAAGAAAAACATTACATTATCATCAGTAACATTCTAAACTCAAGCAAATAAAACAATACATTTAAGATATATACAGAAGAAAAAAAAACATAGTTTTAAAGTAATAATACTACTTTGAACTATTAAAAGCCCAAACATAAGAGCTTAGAATATTAACCCTGTGGTTGTTTGCACATCTAAGACTATAGGAAGGTAGGTCATAATGCAGAATGATGTTTCACAGCTATGTGCTCTGAGAGTTTTAAGTAGTAGATTAAATGAGGAAGAACTTTATGAGGAAAAGTTCTTTATGAAGAACTTTAGCTGCTCTCATTAATTATATTAAAGGTGGTAAGATTACTAATGCTGTTCCAAATTTATTGTATCCAATTTCATATAAAAACAAGTGAGTAATTATTCTAACTCTACCATAATTTGCAGTCTTCACCTTGAGGATTTTGAGAGTAGAAGGAAGTATATATAATAAGGAAGTTAAAAGACTGTCATAAGAATTATCATTATGAATTCAGGTTATTGCTACACTAATTTCTACTATCTTTTCTTACTTCACAGGTAAGGAAGGTAATGCATTTGCAACAAGTATGTCTAACACAGGCTACAGTTCCAAAAGATTATTTAACACTAAAGGAAAATTGGGTTTTATGAGTTATGCCTGATTCTACAGCTGAGGCAGGAAATATACAAAAATGAGACTGCAATGTTCCCATAGAAGACAGCAAAAGGGCCTTCAAAGACCATTAGAGTCTTGTCCAAATAACCCAAAAACCAATTCAAAGAGGATCTCAGTGATCAATGATGAGAAAGCATTTACTTCTTATAACACATTAAATTAAATGCTTAACTTTGAAGGATGATAGGGAAACGATTAATTCTCTTCAATATGAATGCATAATAGGTCAGATTCCTTGACTGCTTTTCCAATTTGAATTTTCACCTGGAAAATGAAATAGTATATGATGAGGAAATGTCCAGTTATAATGGTAATCAATATATTAAGTAAAAATGACACCATTAGAATGTAACCTTTTCTATCACCCAATTAATTAATGAATGTGTGCATTAAGAACCACTTCTGTTAGTGTCACAAAGAAGAATCATGTAGTTGAGAGTGTGCTGTCTGCAGTATACTTACCATCAAATATTCTGCAGGCCAAACACCTGGCTTTCTCCAGCAGATTGTAAAGGCTTAAAGATGTCAACATTTTAGAAATTAATGGTATTGGCAAAGGATCACCTGATGAATGCAACATCTTAAAGACGTGCAAGGAAACATTATCTGAAATAGTGTAGATACTGATTACTTTTGGAAGGAGAGAAAGTTGGATATGACACAGAGGGATTATGATGAGGCCTCTGGAAACTCAGTGCTTACTGACTCCTGTGGATAGTAGTTATGAGACTGTCCAAACTAAAGTAGCACACTGAGAAACTCATTGGTTTTGTGTGCCTTGTCATATCCAAATTTCATTTTTAATAGATTGAAACACTAACTTTTATGAAGCATTTGTTTAGACTCTACCATGTGTCTTCCTCTTCTAAGTGTATAATTTCAACTAAAATGTACATCACCTTAAATATATTGGGGGCACAAGATTGCATCCAGTAACTATAAATGTCATGCTTCTCTCCTATGGCATCCAGTTTGGCCATTCTGCTTTCTTAAATTTTCTAAACCTATGTGACATTCTCATCAATCCTCTCATCAACCTCTTCTTTTACACTTTTAATACTTCTCTCTTGTATAATGGAAATTATCTGCCATACAGTTATGACATTCTGACTGTCTTCTATTTTATTCTCTGTAATATCATCAAAGTGATGTTTCAAAAATTAACATTTGAGATATGATCCTTCATGACTAGGCTGTCAAATGCAATTTAAATAAATTAGATGTAGGAGTGGGTTTTACTTTGTTATAGTAGAATTGAAATGCATGAATAACATTCTTGCAAACTTGAATTAGCTGTATTCAAAGCAAGTTCCATTCAATCATTAGATGAAGTGTTAGGATTAAATGAGATGAATCGAGCAATTAGAGATGGTTCTGATGCTTCAAAGAAAATTGAAAGATACTCTTTGATTCATAGAAACTTGCCATCATGAAAGCATATCTCAGAAGCTGACCACCTAATTAAGCTGAAAGTACTATAATCATTGGGACCATTCAAATGATTAATCTTCAGGTCTTGCCAGTAAGAAAAGCCCTATTGTAGCTTGCAGTGATTTCTTTGTCGTTTTCAAAGATGACTAGTACCATTCTAGACAAGATTCCTACAAGGTCAATTTGAAAAATACCTTATTGAGCCTAAACTGTTGGTGTTTACACAGAAAGGTTGGGGTGTTGCTAAATTGCAAGGAGTATGGGTGTCAGATTACAGAAAAGATCAGATCTCTCAACTCTCAACCCAGTACTACTCTTTATTCAAGGTACAAAGAAAGTAGAAAAATTCAGAGAATCACTAGGTTAAACAAAAGATTCTGAGAGAAGCAAGATCTCCCTTTGGCCCAAGAGGTCTTTCAGTCCACACTGATGTGGAAGTCTAAAAAAGAGAAGAGTATATTGGCTGCTGTCTATCACAGCCCTGCTTCTGATTTACTTTAGAGTAGCAAGGTGTCTATTATCCAATAGATTTTTAATAACTAATTATATTTCTGAGTTAAATCATTTATTAGAATTTATTTTAAGAGAAAATGATGTTATATATTTCTCACAATGGGACAAGAACAAGTTCACAGGGCATTTCCCACTAAAAAATGTAAATTAACCAAATCTCTCCTAAGGAAACAGACAATGTTGAAATATATGGCACAGTACAAGTTCAGACCAGATAAAGAAGAAAAATAGAAAGAAAGATTGTGACCATCAAGATAGATGTTAAGAAAAATTTATTTTAGTTTTTTAGTTTATTATGATACAAAAACTTTTAATGTGAATGTTATGTAGAGAAAAATTTCATTGATTCTGTAAGAAGTTTGGGACTCAATAAAAATTTCTTTTAAAAAGTTTTTTTTTTGGTTTTTTTAATTTTATTTTAATTTAGTTAGGGTTTAGAGGGTGTCACTATGTAGGTAGGACTTGTAGTGATCTGCCTTTGTTCAGCCTCCCAAGAGCTGGGATTACAGATGCATGCCACCAGACCCAGTATCAATCCACCTCTCAGCACACCCTGGGGGTGAGGCCAGCACTGCAAGCCAGGGATTGACCCTGGCCACTGTGTCTACCTAAGCAGGTGATTTAATCTGCTGAGCTATTTGGCTAGCTTACATATACACTCAGCCAACTTATCTTCGACAAATGGTCCAAACATGCTTACTGGAAGAAAGATAGCCTCTTTAACAAATGGTGCTGGAATAACTGGCTCCCTACATGCCACAAACTAAAACTTGACCCAGGTCTATCACCATGCACTAAACTAAAATCAAAATGTATAAAAGATCTAAACATTAAAACAGAAACACTAAATCTCCTGGAAGATTTAGGTGGAATCTAAAGTAGATAAAACACTTGAAGACATAGGAGTTGGCAAGTAGTTCATGAATATAAATCAAACTGCATGAGTAATACTTGAAAGTAAACAACTGGGACCTCTTTTTTTATTGAGAAGGTTTTACCTATTAAAGAAATTTGCAGCAGAGTGAAAAGACAACCCACAAAATTTCAAAAAAAAAAAAATCTTAACTAATAAGCACTCAGACAAAGGTTTTCTCTATAGAATTTAAGGAACTACAAAACATTAGGGACCCAATCCAAAAATGAACATCTGAAATGAACAAACACTTTTCAGAGGAAGAAATTCTAGAAGGTAATAAATATATGAAAAAATACTGCACATCACTAGCCATCTGTGAAATGCAAATTAAAACAACCCTGAGATACCAGCTCACCGCAGAAGGAATGGCTATCATAAGGAAATCAACCAAGAACAAGTGTTGGAGAGGCTGTGGGGAAAAAGGAACACTTCTCCACTGCTGATGTGAATGTTTGGAGACTCCTTAATAATCTAGGACCAGAAAATCCCAATCAATCCAGCTATTCACCTACTGGGAATTTTCCCAAAAGAACTTAAGACATCCTATCATAGTGATATATGTGCACCTATGTTTATCGGAGCACAATTTGTGATAGCCAAATCTTGGAAGTAACCAAAATGCCCATCGCCTGAGAAATGGATGAAAAAGCTGGTGTTTTTATATAATGGAGTATAACTCAGCTATAAAGAATGATAAATTCAAAGCCTTCATATATAAGTGGATGCAACTTGAAGATGTACTCATAAGTGAAATAAACCAGATCCACGTGCATAAATATCATATAGTCTCCCTAGTGTAAGAACTCAAAAGAAGAAATAAAAATTGAAAGGCATAACACAACTAAATAGAAATCAAGAATGTAAAGATTAAACAACAAAGAGAGGGCAAGGAGAAAAGCTAGGAGAGAGGGCAAGGGCAAAGCCATACGTTTATATACACATGATGGTTAAGGCAATGATCCTGAGAATCTCCATCAGGTTTTTGAAACTAAGAGTTAATTGGTAGCATTTTCCCCCTAACTCTATATGCTGATACCTGTGAACTAAGCAACTGCATTGAGGACAGCAATGTGTAATACTAGGGCCATGCTTGAAATGCCTGTCATTCTGGTCTTCTAAATGCATACTGCTTCTAATGTCATATCAATTACTGCTATACTCTCAAGTAAATGTTTTTTTAAAGGTAATAAAAGAAAACAAGAGACAAGAAAAAAAATTCATAGAACTCTCCTGCTACAATGTTGTACATGGTTAGATTTCTAAATTTCTGTGTAAAAATAAAAAATTGTTTATTTTTATTTTTTTTATTTTTTCCACACTTTATAGTGATTTAAAGTGTAGCATATCAATGATTGTTGGAGAACACCTGTTCCTTGTTATGTCTAAGGCCTTTGATATTCAGACAGATAGTGATGTCAAGCTCAACTGCTTATGTTTTCAGATAATAATGTTATTAAGCTTCTCTTCTGGAGGGCTAACAACTTAAGTTTGCAGAAAAAAATAGAGAAAAGGGCTAAAAGGATAGCCAACATTTTGGCCTTACCCTGCTAGGTTATTGAGGACTCAGGACATAAAAGAACCTGTATTCTAACATCCTGTATTTCAGTGGTGTCCCAAATTTTCTGTTCAAATAGATAATGCAAGGGCCAGTCTGATAGCTCAGGGGACTAAAGTGCCTGCTTAGGCAGATCATAGCAGCCAAGGTTCAATCCCCAGCATGCCGTGCCAGCCCCATCCCTTGGGTGCACTGAAATAGCGATGGGCATGGTGGTGCATGCCTTTAATCTCAGCACGTGTGAGGCTGTAAACAGGAGAATCACTATGAGTCCAATCTAGTAGTGAGACCCTGAACACCATGTAGATCCTAACCTAAATACACAGAAAAAAAAAGAGGTAATTGTCTACAGAGGAAAGTGATCAACAATGTAGCTTGTGCCTAAGGAGAGTCACCTAGAGAGAAACATTCTCTCAGGCTTTCACAGAGAGCAAATTGGTCAAGCAATGGCCATGAGTCATCCACATGGCTGACACTGATGAAATATCTACAAAATGTTGTACATGGTTTCAGGTAAATCCTGAAGGAATTTGACTGACCTTGTCAGAAACAAAAGTTACATATTTGGTATATAGGTCTTGCTTTATCTTGATCTTAATCATCCAGTACAAAAGTGTAAACATGAGGTATAAAATTTAAATCCATATTAATATGCTGAGTTGTAAATGGCTCAAGTCAACAACTTTTGACTTTGCCAATTCTATGGATAACTCACTAGTATTATGGACTACAGGACTTTATTGGATTATTTTGTTGAATTAATGCATCTGCAATATTTGAGTGGCAGTGGAATACCCTTCTCTAACAAAACTAAACAAAAAAAGGGGATATAAATGAAGGCCCATTTTGTAGTGTAAAATATATATATATATATACAAAATAGGGTAGATATACGGCTACTTTCTCTTAGTTCAGTGAGAAGAAAAATTTGTATCAATACTGTTTAGACAACAGATCATGTCTGCATCTTGTACTATGAATCATTACTATGAAGATAACAATATGTAATGTATTAATTATTGTAACTGTCCCACTAACCTGTTTTGAAACTGTCTCATTGCTGTTTCTTTCTCAATAAAATTAACTTTTAAAAAATCAATTTTTTAACTGTGACCAAATTTGGAGTTTAACATTTGGCCTTCAATATTGGTATTTAACAAATATCTATCAAAGAATTGTGGTTGAATCACACAAGCAATAAGTACTCTACAGAGTACATAGTAACAACACTGATTTTATGTATTATTAATTTATTCAATGACCATTGAGAGCTAATAGTGCTTTCAAATAGCATGCTAGAGAGAATTGAATCCTTGTTAATAGTATAATAAATGATTTTTTATTTAAAAAAATAAAAGGGAAATATTTATTTGTAACAGAAGAAACAAGTGTATCTCATTATTTTAACCAGTAAAAATATTCTTTGCAACTATGTAGTTAATGTATACTTACATTTTAAAAATATTTATAGGAACCATGATAAACAGAAAAATATTTCAGATTATTCATTCTACCATTCCACTTCTTTTGGAAGCATGAATGAATGAAAAAATAGAAGATTTGATAATATAATTGCTCTTTTTTCAATATTATTCCTGATTTATATTGACCATCATATAAGATCTTGTTTATGTTCTTGTTTGTGTTTATATTTAAAACTCCAATATACCTACTTTGAACAGGGCATAGTGACAAACTATCCTTTTCTATTGTATTCAACTGAAATTAGCTAATAAGATTTTTATGTACAATTTTTCTACCAGTAGGAAATGTTGAACATGAGAAAGTCCTAAAAACAATTGCAGTATTTTTCATTTCAAATCTATAGTACTAGAGTTAGATTTCTCAGACACTATCTCTTTTTCTTATTTATTTATTTATTTATTTGAGAGAGAGAGAGAGAGAGAGAGAGAGAGAGAGAGAGAGAGAGACCAGCTCAGCCCACCAGGGGGCAGGGCTGGCTGGCATGTGGTGCTGGGGGATTGAACCGCGGTCCCTGATGCTTTTGCTAAGCTTGTTCTAAGTAGGTGCTTTAGACCACTGAGCCATCTCTCCAGCCCAGACACTATCTCTTATACCTTCAACATTCACTCTTTCCTCTGCCCAGCAAATACAATGTAATCATGTTGCATTTGGAGATTCTTAAGGAACACTGTTTATAAAACTGTTCTTTCCTTTTGTTACTAATATCAACGTATCTGTGCTGTGAAAGAGATTAAAAAGAAGTTGGCAGTCTTAAAGATATAATTACTTTCATTGTCATTTCAATAAAGAATTCATCTGGTCATCTGGATTCCAGAAAATCACATCTCTCTAGCTGTATTAAAGAGAGTTTTGTTCTTTTAAGAAATAAATTGATAGGCTCATCCATCAAGCCTCTAATCACTTCTTTTCTTTTGGAGCCCTTGGCACGTGGTATAAGCAGTGATGCGCCACAGCTGGCAGCCAAATAGCTCTTCCTACTTCATTGTTTTCTCACAGAAAAATTGGTGGTCTTTTTAGACATCAAACTTTGATTCTTTTGGTAGGCTATATACAAGAAACTGGTTTTATCTTGGTTCTTCATTACTGCAAAATTGGTTACATTTATGATGTAATATAATTGTTACATACATGCCAAAAAATATTTTATACTCTTAAATTATATTCATATAATATTGTTAAATATATTAACTTTATGAGGTTTTGAATTTTGATTTGATATAAATTTTATCTATGTAAACTTAGGTTGATCAATTAATTTTTTCTGAAATACCTTGATGAGATATTAAAGCCAACACCAAAATCTTGGTGTTTACAACACTCACTGGCTTCTCCTAACACTGAACAAGAGTACATCACATACTTTAGTGTGCCATGAGGTGTCACTCTTCTCCTTCTCCTTCTCCTTCTCCTTCTCCTTCTCCTTCTCCTTCTCCTTCTCCTTCTCCTTCTCCTGCTCCTGCTCCTGCTCCTGCTCCTTCTCCTTCTCCTGCTCCTTCTCCTGCTCCTTCTCCTTCTCCTGCTCCTGCTCCTTCTCCTGCTCCTTCTCCTGCCCCTGCTCCTTCTCCTTCTCCTTCTCCTTCTCCTGCTCCTGCTCCTTCTCCTGCTCCTTCTCCTGCTCCTGCTCCTTCTCCTTCTCCTCCTTCTCCTTCTCCTTCTCCTTCTCCTTCTCCTTCTCCTTCTCCTTCTCCTGCTCCTGCTCCTTCTCCTGCTCCTTCTCCTGCTCCTTCTCCTTCTCCTGCTCCTACTCCTTCTCCTTCTCTTTCTTTTTATCTTTCTCCTTCTCCTTTGCCTCCTTCATACTGGGAATCAAATTCAAGACCTTGTATTGTCAGGCAGGTACTGTGCAATTGAGCTATATCCCTGGTCCCACTCTGATTCTTTAAAATTATAGTATTGGGCCCGTTAGATAGCTCAAGAAAGGCAAGTGCAGGGACCAGCATTTGATCCCTGGCACCACAAACAGAACTGTCCCTGACTCCAGACTTGTTGAGCCTGCCACAGAGATCAGGCATGGTGGTGCTTGCCTATAATCCCAGTACTGAGGAGGCTGAAAGCAGGAGGATCACTATGAGTCCAAGCTGCATAGTGAGACCCTATACCAACCACATTAAAGAAAAAAATTATAGTATTGAGCTAATTCCTCCTCTTCAGTTTATATTATCTCAATATTTTCTTTCATCTGTTCATCAACATTGTAAAGTGAAATAGAAAAGAGCAACATAAAATACATAGTATACTTGTATTTCTCCTAAGGGGTACAAGTGATGTTAACAAGAAAATTATATCTGAAAAGCTATATCTCAAGGTAAATATTAAGCAGAATATCTTGTTAAAATCTATTTTAAGAGTTAGGAAATAAAATGTTTGAGAAAAGTCAATGTAAAATAAGTTTAATCAGCATGCATATGAGACAATAAAATATATACTTAAGTAAATCTCAAATATATAAAATGTCAGTATGGAGGGAATAGGAGACAACAATTCATGTCTCTGTCTAAGGAAAAGCGAAGTGAAGTGTTGCAAACTATTTAAGTTGGAGATACACGTGTAATTTAAAGGGTCTGGGGCTGAGAAGCCATATAGGCCCTCTTGTTAGGCCTTTATGGAGACTCTCTGTCCAAATCACAGTCAAGTATGTTATTTCAGTTGTTTTCTCTTCTAGCCATGTCCTGCACACAATACCAGGAAATAATTCATAACAAGAAAACATTTACTAGACTATGCTGTCATGATGAAAGTAGTCGCTTGAGCGCAACTTCTTAACTTTTGCCGTGAAGGGTAATGTGTAATAAATGCACAGTTGCTGTTGGATAACAATAACATGTACAGGTTATTCTAGTAAATATCAAGCTAAGGCAGGACAGAATGTCTCAGTGATCAAGAGCATGTTCCTCAGACTCCTGGATGAGATTGAAATCCTATGTACTCTATTCACCAGTTGTGTCACTCTTAGCAAGTAATTTTTCATCTTTGTGCCACAATTTCCTCCTCTTTACAAAACAACATTCACAATTAAATAGAACTTAGACATTGGAGACACTCAAGGAAATAGAACAGAAATCATTATTAATTAGGTGAGTTAATCAGTGTAACCATTTGAGAAACGCATATTTGGGTAATAATGCTAAAATATATGGCACAGTGGCACCCATATTAGGTAGCTTCAACGTAATTATTTCTTAACTAAATAAGAAATTCTCATTACAGAATCTCAAGTTTATCATGTGATATGTATTAGCTATCCTTTTGTCTCTGGTTTTTTTTTTACATCATTTTTTAATATATCTTCAAGTGGCATGAACTTATATATGCAGACTTCAAATTCATCATTCTTTTTTTTTTCTAAGTTTTATTGACAAACAGATAGCAATGAGACAGTTTCACATCATATCGGAAGGACAGTTTCAACAAATAATACACTGCATATATTCTTCTTAGTGGTTAATTGCTGTA
>NW_004524772.1:4014650-4020502 GCF_000260255.1 Octodon degus | reverse complement strand
ACCACTAAGAAGAATGTATGCAGTGTGTTAATTATTGAAACTGTCCTACCGATTTGATTTGAAACTGTCTCATTGCTATTTGTTTATCAATAATACTATGGCAAAAAAAAGAAAAGCATGAAATCTAGGTTTCTGCTTTTCACATTAAAAAAAAAAAAAGAACTAAGTCTTCACAGACTGTTCATTTGCTCTGAAGTCAAGATAGCGATTTTTCTTCAGAGACAGCAAAACCATGGGTAAGACAGCACATGAGTATGAATGCAGGGATCCGACTGCGGGTTTGTCACAGGGAGAGGACACTTGGGAGGATGATTCATGAGGCCTCCTTGCTGTGCGTTGAACATATATCCACACAGCACATCTTCATTACTGCCATGCAACATCCATCAACCCGACACACTGGTCGCAGCAAGGTCACACATGATTGCTGCCTCAGACAGGAGAGGGCCTGGAGGGACCAAGAAGCACCTCGAATTCCCAAGAATCTAAGGAACAGTAGTATGCCTTCTCCTCCCTTTATTCAAAGGAAACAAATGTAGGTGAACCATGTGATACAGTTATAAAAATTTCAAATAAGCCATTTGAAAGATACAGCGAATTTAAAATAATTCATTGGAACCATTTGAACCGTTCTCCAATACCCAAAATATTACAAGTGTATAGACAGATGCAATAGGAAGCTAAGCATTATCAATAATATAAACAGTATAATAAGCGCTTGCCTGGCAAACACAGGGTCCTGAGTTCAATCCCTGGTACCAAAAAAAAAAAAAAGCAAAAAAATAATATTAACAGATTTATTTATTTATTTATTTATTTATTATTTTATGTATTTGGTTGTTGCAGGGTCTCACAATGCAGCTTGGACTTGTGGTGATCCTCCTGCTTTCAACCTCTCCAGTGCTGGGATTACAGTGTACGCCACTACACCCAGACTCTGGCGGGCTCCCCCCACCCCAGGAGCAGGGCAGGGCTGGCATACCATGTGGTGCTAGGGATCTAACCACAGTCTCTGCACTTGCCTAATCTTGCCTGAGCAGGCGCTTTAGTCTGCTGAGCTATCTTGTCAGTCCTAAACAGATTTTAAATTGAAAGCAAAGCTAGGATTGGAGATCCCATACAAGCCAGCTATTATCCTCCTGGGTATTTTTTCCAGAAGAACTGAAAACCTCATACCTCAGTGACATATGTGCACCCATGTCTAAAACAGTGCATTTTGTCATAGCTAAATCATAGAAACAACCCAGATGCCCACCAACTGAAGAATGGATAAATAAGATGTAATATATTTACACACTGGAATATTATTCAACTATAAAATTGGATAAATTTGAGTCTTTTGTTGATATGTGTATGCAACCAGAGTACACACTCTTAAGTGACATAAATCAGACCTGCGTGTGCAGACATTGTATTGTTTCCTTAGTGTGAGAACCTGAAAGAGAAAAATAGAATCTGAAGGGCTCAACAGATACTAGGAAAATGGAATGAACGTGTTCAAAAGAAAAGAGTTACTGAGCTGAGAAGGACAGGAGAGGGAGCAGGGGAAAGAGGTTTATCTATGTATGTAAGCAGGATGGTTTGGACAATTGTACTGTGCATTTCTGCTGCTCTAAGGAAGGAAACAGATAATAATTTAGTTTGTCTCCTGTTTTCAATTGATCATATATTTTCTCTTCTTAATCTCTTCTACATTTCTTTCTTTTGTTTTTTTCTTCTTCCAATTTTACATGTATATATCTGATAAGATGAATAATTGGTTGGAAGACAACACTATTATTATAGAAAAAACTGTAGAATTCCTATTACTTGGATAAGTGAAAGTCTATATCACTTGTAATTTTTTCTGTTTTAATTCTTATTTGTACTCTCCTTAAGAAAGAAAAAAAAAACAAAGAATAAAAAATATATTAAATTGAAAGCAGGGGCCGGGGAGATGGCTCAATGGAATAAGCACTTTCCTGGCAAGTGCAAGGGCCTGAGTTCAAGCCCCAGTTCCAGAAAAAAAAAAAAAAAAGAAAAAGAAAAAAAATTGAAAGCAAAATGTACTATAACTTCTTAGAGATTTGGGGGATTTATTTACTATTTCTGGCTATTAATTAGTAATAGTAAATTATACAAAGTTTTAGATAAATGTTTTAAGATGCCAAAGTTTTTGTTTTGTTTTTGTTTTGTTCTTTTTGCGATACCAAGGATGAAAATCAGGACTTTGTGCTTGACAGACAGGCACTTACACCACTGAGCTATATCTCTGCTCCCCCATTTTTTTATTTTTTCTTTTTTTTTGGTGCCATAGGTATTTCAATATAAAAACTTATTTTCTTTAGTTTCACAGAGACTCAAATATTTATTTCTTTATTGACATTTAATCCTACTACGATTTTTTATTCATCCGAATTTTTAAAATGTGATCAAAATTCTCTAAGAACATTGTTTTTTAAAATTATATTTAAGGGGCTGGGGAGATAGCTCAGTAGAATAAGCATTTGCCTGGCAAGTGCAAGGTTCTGAGTTCAATCCCCGGTTCCACAAAAAAAAAAAAAAAAAGAAAAGAAAAGAAAAAAAAATTATATTTAAATTTCTGAAAGCAAAATCTAACTTGAATATACTAAATGCAATAAAATATAGCATGGTTTCTCTTAGATGAGAAAATCAAAATATAAATAAAGAGAAAAGTTAAAAAAAATAAAAAATAGAAAGTGGGGACATAGATGTTGATAAATAGGAAGAGGATCAAGTGATAGATAGAAGGAGAGGAAAAGAGTGCAGGAACAGGTATAAAAATGAAATTAAGATGTCTTATTTACATGCACCAACTTTGGGGGAGCCAGGTTATGTGACAGGTTATTGGAGACCCCAAATAACTAGATGACTTATGCCCCCACAGTCCCAAAGTTGATGTGACCTTGCATCAGGAACACGGAGGAATGTGGAAGGCTGAGTGCCCTGGCTATGGATGGAGTGCTAGTACACCAGCACTCCTGGGGCAAGATGATATCTGCTGAGGACAGTTGGCAAAGGAGGGGCACTTGGGTTTAGAGAAAATCTGGTTCCTCCTTACCTTAATCACTATCTACTTATTTTCTACAGTTACTGTTCCATGAACTCTACTACCCCTCCCCATGCAGTTCCTGCCAGCCAATGAAACTAAGAGAACAAGGGAGAAGTCAATCAGTTGACCAGTCCACTAGAGATGAACTTATTCCTGTCCCCACTGTATCCTGAAACTTGTCCCTTTGGCTCTATTCTCTGTTGTCCCACCAGAAGTACCCAAGAGTCTGATCAGCCATCAGTAACAACTCTACACAGAGTGTAAACATTATGCTGCAAAAATGTTCAAATAAAAAAGAGATTTGTGGGCACTATCTTTCTCCTCTTTCTATTTAAAACTCTGTTCTGGTATAATTTTAATTGTTAATCTAACTGTTTATTGCTTCAGATATTATTTCTTCCATGAAAATTAGCTGGCCTGATTTTGGTCCATTCAGCTTAGCGTTTTCTGCTGGGTTTGGTTTAATGATGATAAGGAGAAGTCAAAGACAGTCTGCAAAAATGACAAGAAAATCTTTTGATTTCTTAAAAGGATATATCTGTGCTTTAAAGAAAAGCAATAATTCTCAACTATTTTTTGTAGTTGACTCAGGCCCTCCTTAAACCCTTTATACTCTTCTGCCTGAGCACGATGCTAACGCTGTTTACCCTTCAGAAGTTTCCCCTAAAGCTATTTCTGAAACCCTTCCAGTGCTGATATAGCACAAAGAAATCACAACAAGCTGTTGCTAAATGAACAGGAGAAAAGCAAGCATACACACAGCAGCTACTCACAGAACTGCTAATACTGGTCTGGCACTCTGTGAGGCTTTTCTCTCTAAGCTGTTAGAAAGGTCTATGCTGTTCTAGAAAACCTGGAGGTATACCTATCACATGACATTGCAAGAGGTCAAATAAGGAGAAATGATTAGTCTCCTTTGTAAGTAAACAAAAAGAAAGTAATGTCAAAAATAGCAAGATCATCTCTTTCCTTAAGATTGTATTTGATCCATCCCTTACTGGAATACTCCTGACACAGACTGGTTTTGCTTTTAGAGAAATACTGTGATTCGAGGAGTTCAACTGAGAACCCTAGATGATAACACTGAAGTGTGTACTTCAGGAAAACATTGTACATAGAAAAAGTGAACAATGCAATCCTCCTGGCAGCAGCTGTCTCAGTCCAAGTACATATTGATGCCTACATTCCTGAGGGAGATACAGGTTATCAAACGCTGCCGTATCTGAATCAAAGTCCAAATTACTCAGTATCCAGAAAACTAAACTAATCTGAATACCTATGCTAACTGCCAATTTTAAAAAATTTCACATATCCAAGCAACTATACTTTCTGATGCACTGCCATTCAGGATCTTTTGCACACATTGCAGATAGGTTACACAATGCTACAATCTCAGCATTGTGAGAGACTGAGGCAAGAGAATCACAAGCTTAAATACATCCTGAGCAAAGAAGGGAAGTACTGTGGCAAAATTAAAAAAATAAAAAAAACCTAGAGAAAACAATTAAAAGTGCTGCAGGTATACCTCAGTGTGAAAGCCCTGAGTTCAATCATCTATAAACCACCCCTAGAAAAAAAAATCATATGTTTTATGAAATCAGTATGCAGTTTAAGATCAATGTTTCAAATAAGTTTTAAAAAGTGAGGGCTGGCAAAACAGCTCAGCAGATTAAAGTGCCTGCAAGCAGGTGCAGGAGCTGGAGGTTCCATTCCTGAGCCTGCTGAGCTGGCCCCATCCCCAGGGCGTGCTGAGAGGGCAATTGAGACTGGGCATGGTGGCAATGCCTGTAATCCCAGAGCTTGGGAGGCTGTAAACAGGTGGATCACTACAATTCCGATCTAGTAGTGAGATACTGAAAAGCCTGTAGTCCCTTCCCTAACATACAGAAAGAACAAAAAAAAAAAAAAAATCCTTCATTTTGAGCCAGCCAAATAGCACAATGGATAGTTCAAGGGCCAACAGTTGGATCCCCAGGTTTGCACTGCCAGCCTCCCCCCAGGGTGCTCTGAGACAGCAATTGAGACTGGGCGTGGTGGTGTGTGCCTGTAATCTCAGCTCTTGGGAGTCTAATATATGCAATGAGACCCTGAACACTCTGGAGACCTTCCATAAAATACAAAAAAAAAAGAAAAAAGAAAAGAAAAGAAAAGAAAAGAAAAGAAAAAATTCCTGTATATTTAGAATATACACTGAGCCTGCTAAACTTGCTGCTCAACTTCAAACTTCTAATGACATTATTACCTTTTATTTGAAGAAACTAATCTTACTGAGTGTCTTTAAAATAGTCTATTAAAAATTTGTAAAGGATAGAATAAGTTGGAAGAAAACTAAAACAGAAATTGTTACTGCACATGTAATTAGGAAACTGTTCTAGACAGATACATACAAATGTTGATTTCCTTAGTTACTATCCCTGGAAAGTTTCTTACTCCTCTAACTACTAAAATATTATTGAACATTTAAATGATATCCAGCCAAATAAATGTAGTTTATTAGAAACTTTCAATAAAAAATGTAAAAACTTTTAAATAAAAAATTTATTAAAATCTTTTTGGTTCCATATAATCAGAACAGAAATCACTATACTGGATTTATCATGGTAGTAAAAGTAACATGTTTTTGCAAGGCCTCTGATCAATAGCTTGGTTCTTATTGAGGCAGTGAAACTAATGAATATGAAAACAATCTGGAAAGAGTGAAAATAGGAAACAATCTGACATTCAGGTAACTGAAGCATACAGAACGCCAAAGAACCTCAACCCAATGAAAAACACACCGAGACATATAATAGTCAAGATC
>NW_004524772.1:3997248-4008695 GCF_000260255.1 Octodon degus | reverse complement strand
AAAAAAAAAAGAAATTAAGAAGAGAAAAAGTATAAACAATTGAAAAAAGGAGATGAAATAAATTAAAGCATCAACTGCTTCTAAAAAAAAAAAAAAAGAAAGAGTGAAAATAATTCCACTTTTTTTTTTCTTTTTTTACAACTGGGTACACATCATCTTCTTCAAATACCTGGCAACGATACAAAATATTTCAAAAATGTATCATTTCTTAAAAATAATGTAAACATATTGAGGAAGAAAAAAGATAGAAATCCTAGCGATTATTTGGCTAAGAAGCATGGCTGCAGATCTGGGGAGTTTAAAGCCACAGCAGCTTCCTACAGTTTTGGAAGCTGTAGAGTATAAAGTACTCTGCATTAGAATTGTGGAATAGATCCTGGTGCTCTATTTACAGCAAATGATTTCAGTGCTTTTCTTCTGATTATGAAAGAAGGAAAATAAATAAAAGCTATGCATTTCAAATGCAGTGTGTGCCATGGATTCTACAAGATAGTAAGGTATTTGGAAGTAGAAAGATATAAACCTTATTTTATGTCCTATGTGTAGCCTGGACCGTGGTATCATTCATGTCACCAAGTCGGACACCACATTTTGCAAAATCCTGGGAGATGAAAATGGGCTACTATAAATTCATTCTTCGTGACCTCAACTTCAGGACTTGACAAGGGAGCTGTGTTTGCTAAAACAGATAACACTGCTACAAGTACAACCTATGTGCCCACTGATCTTCAGAATGTATTCTTCATTGTTACAGAAATGATAATGGTAGTGTCCCCTTAATTATACCAGCTAAATGAGAATCAAAACTTGGTAAAACAATTTACTCTTAATAGTAGAAGACAAATCTATAAAACTTTAGGTCTCTGTCACTTGGTAAAGTTCTTAGCATTCCAGTGGTTGGAGATATTCTCAATATCCACTATGAACTACAAGTCAAAGTGTTACATCTTTCATTTCAAAGAAAGAATCTCAGTAGCCAATCAACATCTTTGAGATCTGAATACAGTTTATCCAACCTTGGAGATAATGCCTTGGCCATTATTGTAAATCACATGGAATAGCTGCAGCTTCGAGTGTAGCCTACATTCAGAAGTATAGCCTGCACTAGATTAATGATATTTCATAAGCAGTCTGTCATTTCACTTAGTAAGCCAACACATGCCATGACATTGAGTGTATGTGGTGAAAAGATAAAGCATGAAGTTTATTCAAACCCTCAGTGAGGGATCATAACTTCAACACCTGGGTTCTGGAGCAAAGGTGAACCATCTCCAGGAGAGAATCATGTGCCTTTTAAAAAGCAGCCCCTGGTGGGTGACTAGACCCTAGTGGAAGCCTTGATGATAGGGGCTCCATGAGATGCTGTTATATTATGAAATGATCATTTGTCTGGGATCAGGCAGACCTGCTTAGTCGTGAAGTGTGGTATGCACAAGAGAAGTATATAAAAAATTAGAAATTGTGTATCTATCGCTAAACCTGATAAAGACAAAGGTCATGTATACCCAATATGAATTAATGCCTCATTTAATGAAACACAATTGGTACCAAACTGTTTTGTGTTACATTATGGTGGCAGAATTTGGGGTTCATTATGACCAGCTAACTAAGGTAGAAAAGAGAATCAATTTCATGAATGTATCTTAAGAAATGTGTGTGGCTAAAATGCAGGTACCTTAAATCTCATACATATAGCTCTGAAAAATAAAAATGAGGGAAAATCTTACAAGTGGGAAGACATGAAGAACTAAGATGATTATCATTTATGAAGAAAGAGAAATATCTCAAATTTCCCAATTTTATATATTTAGGCACATAAGTGACAGAGAAAGACCTGACTGATCAGTCAAAGACCTAAACGTAGAAATACTAAATAGAAGGGTTAAAAAGTCTGGAAAAGATGTTGAATTTCTCAAAGTGAATGTCAGGGAGAAGATCTTCAAATCACATTTAATATCTACCAAGAAATTTTAAACCTGAAAAAGGCTAGACATAACAGTCAAGAAGAAAGCATGACTTGACTGTGTCTTTAGCCAGCTACTATCACCAGATATAAAAATACTGGAAAATGGATACCTCAGCAGAACAGCCCTGGTGGCCAGGAAGGAGGATAAGCTCATATTCCTCACCAACATAACCTGTGACTCACTAAAACTGATCTAGGTACTGCTGAGGCCAAATTTCCAGCAGTCCAGATTTCTTAATTACTTTTCTTGCTGCTGAGACAAACTAGCCAATACTAGGATCAAGATGGCACCAAACTGATCAGTAAACTGATTTAGCGCTCACACACCCTTAATGCCAGATCACACATTCTAGATTCAGTCACCTGCGAAAAAGCCTAAGACCGCATGAGGCTTTGTGATTGGTTCATTGTCCAGTACTGAGATTATTGATTTGAGTGCTACCCACCCTGGGGCAAGGAGCCCACACACATGTAAGGGACAGAGTCTTTTCTCACACTCCTCCTTTTTGCTCTTATTGTTTTCGCTGCTTTATGCCCCCATGAACTGTTGCTCTCTTCTATGTGCAGGAGTCACAGACAACATCAATAATATTCAAGAGCTGTTTAGCATTTCTTCATGTTCCAAAAAGTAAAAATATGAAATACTAATACAACTTTGTCAAAAAAAAAACACAAAAGCCAAGTGAAGGAACATTCATTAGTCAAATATGTAGCAATAAAAATAATAATAATGACACTAACCAACTCTTGTTGCACACACTCTAAAACAAAAGGTAAAAGAAACCAAAAAACTCCAAGCATCAATTTTAAGTATAGGAATAATTAGGACAATAACATATTATTCTGAAGACTAGTACTTAAACAAATCAAGTTTACATTTCATAGGCAAATCACATTTCACTTTGGTGAGGGAAAATTCTTTTACAAAAAATTGTCATCAAATAAATTAAGAGACCTAGAATATCAAAAGCAATCCTGGGAAATGAAGGAAAGCCAAGAGGTATCAAAATCCCTGACCTGAAATTATGCTATAAAGCTACTGTGATAAAATAAGCATGGTACTGGCATAGAGACAGATCTGAGGATAATTGGAACAGATTAGAAGATGCAGACACAACTACAAACACACTCAGCTATGTTATCTTTAATAAAAGGGCCAAACTAGCTCACTGGAAGAAAGAGATCCTCTTTAACAAATGGTATTAGAAAAACTAGCTTTCCACATCCCAAAAGCTAAAACTACACCCATGCCTGTCATCATACACAAAGTTACAGACAGAATGGATCAAATATTTATTTATTTATATTTTAGGAAAGGGTCTACAGGGTATTAAGGGTCTTGCTACTAGATTGGACTTGTAGTGATCCACCAGTTTACAGCTTCCCAAGAGCTGGGATTACAGGCACATGACACTATGTCCACTCTCAATTGTCATCTCAACAAGCACCAGGGGCAGGGCAGGCACTGCAGGCCTGGGGTTCGAACACCCGGCCCCTGTGCCTGCTTGCAGGGTTTAATCTACTGAGCTATTTGGCTGGCCCCCAAATATTTAAATATTGAAAGATAAACACTAAGTCTTCTGGAGGAAAATTTAGGTAGTAATCTTAAAGACAAAGGGGTAGGTAGAGATTTCTTGAATGAAAACCAAACTACATGGGAAAAACTTCAAAGAATCAATAACTGGGATCTCATCTTTTTGAAAAGCAAATCTTTAATGAAGTAAAAAGAAAACCAAAGAACTGGGAAAAAATATAGCCAACTGTCCCTCAAACAAAGACCTTCTATCTAGAACATACAAAGAATTAAAAAAAAAAATCAGGATCACGAATTCAAAGACCCAGTCCAATATAGGGTATCTGAGATGAATATATACCTCTCAGAGGAAAAAATACAACTGGGAAGTGAGTATATGAAAAAATGTCCAATGTTATTGGTCATTTGAGAAATGCAAATTGAAATAACACTAAGATTCCATCTCACCCCAGAAAGAAATGGCTAACATCAAGAAGTCAGCCAGAGGGCCAGCCAAATAGCTCAGCAGATTAAAGCACCTGCAAGCAGGTGCAGGCGCCAGGGGTTCGATCCCTGACAGGCCAAGCCAGTCCCAACCCCAAGGAGAGCTGAGATAACAATTAAGACTGGCCGTGGTGATGCACTTGTAATCCCAGCTCTTGGGATGCTGTAAACAGGAGAATCACTATGAGTCTGATCTAGTAGTGAGACGCTGAACACCCTGTAGACGCGTCTCTAAAATTAAAAACAAAAAAAAGGTCAACCAATAACAAATTCTGGAGAGGCTATGGAGAAAAACAACCCTTCTGCAATGTTGTTGGGAGTGAAAACTGGTACAAACACTATGGAAATCAGTGTGGGGATTCCTTAAAAGGCTAGGATTGGAGATCCCACTCAAGTCAGGTACTCCCCTACTAGGTATTTTTCCAGAAGAGCAGAAAACCTCATACTACAGCGATACATGTGCACCAATGCTTATAGAAGTTCAATTTATTATAGCTAAATCCAGGAAACTACTCAAATGACCATTAACTGAAGAATAGATATGGAATTGTGGTAATCTTACACAATGGAGTATTATTCAGCTATAAAACAAGATAAATTTGTGTGTTTTGTTGGTAAATGGATGCAACTAGAGCACATAGTCTTAAGAGAAATAAATCAGACCTGCGAAAGCAAACATCATATTGTCTCCTTAGTGTGAGAAGCTGGAAGAGAAAAATGGAATCTGAAACGTAAAATAGACACTGGTAAAAGGGAATGAACTTATTCAAAAGGAAAGAGTTACTGAGTTGAGGTGCAGAACAAGAGAGGGAGTGAGGGAAAGAGATTTATCTATGTCTGTAAGCAGGATGGCCTGGATAACTGTGCTGTGCATTTCTGCTGGACTATGGAAAGGAGCAGTTAATGTTTTAATATTTTTCAACTCCTTTTGTTAACTGTTTCTCCTTTTTGTCTTAATTTCTTATATATTTTTTTCTTTTTCTTTCTTCTTCTAATTTTACATGCATATATCTGGTAATATGAATATCTCATTGGGTGACAATACTATGTATTACAAGAAATACTGTGAAATTCATATTTCTTGGTTAAGTGAAATTCTGTATAACTTGTAATTTTTCTGTTTTAATTCTAATTTGTACTCTCTTTTAAAAATAAAGAAAAATATGAAAGACATTTTTATCACCAGTTGCAATTCTAATAAAATAGTTATTTCATATAATCCCATGAGTAATTAAAATAATTTCCTGGAGTTTGCTTGGAGAATTTGTGTTTGAGGGCTCAGCTCAACCATAATATATATATTATTTCTGGAAAAAACAGTGGGATAGATTTACCACTTGTGATTCTCGACTAATTTCTTGGTGTAATTTCCATTTACAAAACTAGTGAGTGTGGACACCATGAAGTAAACAGTCAAATCTTTTATGGGGAGAATTGTTTCAATAGAAAAGGAACTATTGTATCTTAAAAGAGAAGATTAAATATCATAAGATGTAGACCTGTGTTTTATTATAATTAACCTACTAAACATGTGATAGTCTTAAAATAACAGAAGGATTTTACCAGTTTTATTATCCATCACTTTTCTACTTACTCCACATGCATGTTAACCCACAGTGAACTCTGTGTACTTTAAGTTAAAAAAGAGTTTGATATTACTAATTTAAAGGTTGTGTGTGTTCCTACAGTTTTTTATGCTTTAAAAGAATTTGAAATAGAAGCATGTTTTATAATCTTAGATGTTCACATATCCTCTTTTTCACCTGTTTCACTTTTCAGATGTTATTTTAATTTCTTCTCATCACTGGTTTGCACATTTTGGGACAATGTACCCCCTCACAAGCAGTCTCAGCACTACCAATAAGGAATCTACTGGCATTTTATAATCTTGATTACTCTATTGAATTTTTTCTTCCACTGTTTACCACTAATTATTTGAACCCAGACTTTTAAAAAGTAAGCAGAGAAATTTTAGTCTGAATTAATAGATTTTCTTAGATTCAATATTCATTGTAAGAATAAATATTTTTAATTAAAATGGTTATGACAGCAATTCTAATACATTTTACCACTGAGAGTTTTATGATTTTCTATCTAGTAATATATTAAATATATATTCCTTATGTGATTTTTTAACCATTTTTTAAATATTACATTGTGGAGGTAACATCATTTCATAAACTTACTAAATTACATATAATATTAATATTTAGCTGAAGGAAAAATAATGCCAATTTTGAGTATGTCCTGTTCTATTGTATGTGAAGACTTTCCGAATTGTCTTCTTCATCTACTATTTGCCAAATAAGCATCATGGCATCTTTAAAGATCACAAGACATTGCTGACAACTAATTAAAACCTATAGCACTATATTGTAATTTTAGAAAACCACTTCTGAAGAAATTTTTGAGAATGTCTTTTTATTTTATCTCATTGTACAAAGACGCTATTTAGAAACATTTTATATATTTATATGCAAATTATGTCTTTGATTTTTCATTTTCTGGAAGCAAAGAAGACATCTTTTGCCTTGGGCATTGCATGCCCATTATGAGCTGTATGGAGGCAGACAATTATATACTGTAGGGCTTTTAAAGAATTCTTATTAAAAAGTTGTATAGTAAGCCAGTTCCTACTTATGGAATTTTAGCATAGAAAACCATTTCAAAAAATCCATTAGAAAATGAGTGTGTGAAAGTATGGACTAATAGATGCATTTTAATAATGCATGCTAAGATTTTGTGATATAAACATTGTACTCTAAGAAATGTATGAAAATAGTACAGTCAGCAAAGCTGGTTTTACCCTTTGAAGGAAATAGAACTGAAAACAATTTAATATATTTATATAAAAATATACTTGGAACATATACATATTTAACTATCTACCTACAGTTATAAATACACATGCTCTATACAGATTACATTATCCTGGGAAAAAAAAAATTCTAGGTTTTCAAGACTAATTTAAAAGCATGTAATTGATCTTTATCATCCACAACTTTGTATATAATTGTTATATTTTTATTTAAAAAGTAAAATCAACAAGAATTTCAATTATGAATAACTTACTGTGATAAAAACATGGTGACACGTGCCTAATTCTAGCTCTTGGAAGACTGAGGCAGAAGAAACACAAATCAAGACTAGCAGAAGCTAACTAGAAAGACCCTATTTCCAGGGGCCTGCCCCTCAGCTCAGTTCTTTAAGTGGCTGCTTCAACAAAGCAGTCAGACTCAGGTTGCAGTGGTTGGATCTCCACAACTCAAGCCAGCCAAATCTGCCCTGAAAGCATTTGGAGTACAAAAAAAAAAAAAATCCTAGGGGCCTGGGAGATGGCTCAGTGGAATAAGCGCTTCCCATGCAAGCACAAGGGCCTGAGTTCAATCCCTGGTTCTGAAAAAAAAAAAAAAAAAAAAGACCCTATTTCCAAATATATAAACAAATAAAATATATCATTAATTCTTTGTCACTTATTAAAGTTTGTCACTTTATTTACTTTAGCTGGAATTATTTTTATTATCATTCAATATTTACAAGGTTTAACAATATTATAAAAATTAACAAACAAATTGTTATTGGAAAGTTTGAAGTGCATATTTAGAAAAAAATTAACATGTAAAGGAAACAAAATTTATAGAAACAGTAATAAAACTAATGAGAAACAGCATCACACCTGCACACCCAAACAGAATTTTGATCTTAAGGTATCAGATCTTTAGGAAGATATCAGTGAAGAAACTGTAATAAGAAAAATTGATTAAATGAAAGGAAAACAGTGAAAAAAACTGCTTTGTGAAATAATATTTCCTTTGTTTAATATAAAACACAGAACACTTAGCTCCACAAATATGTTAGCAGCATATCACTGTTTTTCTAAAATGTAAAAGCAATGCACTGGTTAAAAATTGTTAAGATGGCAAAATTATGTCAGAATAACTGTAGCTGACAGAAATACTTTTCTCAATTCTAGAGCTTAAAATTCCTAGAGTGAATATTGGATTAAACACATTTTGTTTGTAATTATATATCTAATATATCTAATACATACACATGTATGCACCAAACACAAACCAATGTCCTCACAAAAACATACCTATATATCTGTCTATCTAATATATATATATATATATATATATATATATATATTTCTGCAAAGCAAAATAAAAATCATTTTCTTCTGTGGATATTGCATTACATTTCATTTTATTTAAAATTAACTGGCTACAGATCACTCAAAATATATTGTCATTTACGTTTTTCTAACACTGAGTCATCTGATTGCTTCAGATTCATATATATAATTATAATTTTCTTTATCCTTATAATAATTAGAAATTTCTTTCTTAGTGTAAAGCAGTATATATTTATGTACAATTATTTTCACTTTTATACTTCACATAAACAATTACAAATTTTCACAAATGTGTAGTATGTTTCACACACAGTATTCTGTGTATAATATTCTTGGTATGTTTACAGACATCTTTAAGTTAACAGAATTTTTAAGCATACTAAGTAATGTCATATAATATGAGAATAAAATTAGAAAGTGTTTGTCTTTAAACTGCAAAAGCACTTGAAAATTGCTTTCACATTTTTAATTAGTGACAAAAAATTTCCAGACAGTGAAAAATGTGAGTGACATATATAGACAAATTAGTATTAGAAATGTGAAAGACGAATGTCTTTTTTTAAAAAAAAAAAATGTATTTAGTACAGTCTATGAGGTCTCACTATGTAGATTGGACTCGTATTGATCCTCCTGTTTTCAGCCTCCCAAGCTCTGGGATTACAGGCACGTGCCACCACACCCAGCCTCAATCACTGTCTCAGCTCTCCCTGGGGTTGAGACCAGCAAGGCATGCAAGGGATAGAACACAAGCTGCTGCGTTCTGCTTAAGCAGGAGCTTTAGTCCACAGAGCTATCTGGTGCCCCAGATTAATTTCTTTTTGGTTGTCCTTATGCTGTTTGTATTCGTGTCAATAAAATAAACCAGTGGCCTATAAACAGTTAAACTAAAGAAAAATTTTTCTAGAATAGTTTTTAGGAATATTTGGCACTTGAAAATAAAAATAACTGCCCATAAAAATACGTCTTTGTTCTCTTGTCATATTTATGTTTCAAAAAATATTTCTTAAATTTAGAATCCCTTCTTTAGCATACTTTTCAATACATGTGCATTATATAATCATAAAAGAAATATGGCCAAAAGTAGAGCCTTCCTAGACTGAAGAAAACAGTTTTCCCTAAAATATATAAATAACAAAACCATTTCCAATTAAAAGACCACTATATCTTCATGAAAAGTAGAATTTTATTGCACACTCATGAAACAAAATAGGGAGTAAAAAATGCAACTATCCCTAAGTTGAGGTTAATTTTTACTTTGCTTGTTTTTCATGTCTAAAATAAGTTTACAATAATGACTAGCAAGTAACAACAGCCCCAGGAAGGTATCATGATTCATTAACTATGTTCTTGTATCTGAAAAAGCAACAAAGAATGCTGACTTTTAATCTTTCCAAAGAACCATAACTCCCTTTTGGATGTTATTAGGCTAATAACTACCATTTTTGGACAAAGATGTGTCATGTATTAGACCCTTTTATCTAGAAAAATATATATATCATCAAATATAGTGGTGCCTGCACTCCAAATTGATTCTTTCCATGATTCTGGTCACTAAGCAATTTGGAAAAGACTAAATCACATTGAATGGTTAGGTGTAATGTTGACCTTACACAGAAATTTGATTCAGTTCTCATACAGTTTGGTTTAAGACAAAAATTGAGCAGAGAATTGAGTTTTTGAACTTAGGTACCACTTGTATCACACTGACTAGTCAGGCAGTAAAGTATGACTCAACGGAAATGCTCTTGAATGGGATAACTGAACATCTATGCATTTGAGATGCTAAAAATAATTCTGTTCATTTTCAGTACCTGCTACTGCTAATCATTTTGTTCCAATATTCCCAAACATGTATCAAAATGCTCATACCTATAAGAAGGCTAAGACATCTGTTGTTAAGCATTTTTTTTTCGAACCGGGGATCAAACTCAAGTCTTCATGCTTGCCAAGGAAACGCTTATTCCACTGAGTCATCACCCCGGCTCTCTGTTAAGCATTTTTGAAAAAGAAGCTAAACCTATAATTTGGGGGTAGACCTCCTCAAAAACATGAATGTGCTGATAAACACTGTTGATCTCCAGGAAGGAACTGCTGAAAGGGGTGTGAATCACAAATATATGTGATAGAAATTCCAGCTAGAGTTCTTTCATCCACTAGTTCTTAAGTAACACACTGCCACAAAATTTGAACGCTTGCTCTTTGTGTTTTTGAAAATTTTAATGTCCACTACTATATTTTTATAAATTTCATTGCAGGTTTGAGGAAAGTTAGAGAAATGATTTTGGAAATATTAGAATCTGAAACTGACATACTTTGAAAGTACACTTTAAGATGGGGTACTATATGGTTAGTAATACAAAATAAGCCATATAATTTACTATTAGATATAAACAAAAAATGAATCATGATTTAAAAGGTGATTAATTCTATAAATATCTTAAGGTTCACAAAATATTTGTTTAATTATGTAAGCACCTTAATTATTTACTTTTCTTAAAATTTTAACTACAGCATGGGCGAGATAGCTCAGCAGACTAAGCAACTGAGTAGGCAAGCGCAGGGACCAGGGTTCGAGTTCCAGCACCACCTGCTGCGCCAGCCCCACCCTCATATATAGGTATATAATACATATCTAGGTGTTTTGTTAAGTTCCATACTGATTTATATAGAGGTTTTACTCTTACCAATAGTGTATAAACATTCTTTTAACCTCGCATCCCTTCCAGCATTCAACTGTTTCTACATTACTGATAATCAGCCTCCTGATTGGTGTAAATTGGAATCTCAATATTTTGACTTCCATTTCCCTACTCAAGAAAAATATATCAAACACTTTATCCTATAATGGACCATTACTCTCTTTTGAGAAGTTTTTGTTTAGTGTTTTGATGGATTTTTATCAATTAGATTTTGTGTTCTTTTGTGTTAACTTTTTAAATTTCTTTATATTTCCTCAAAATTAATCCTCTGACAAAAGTGTAGCTGGAAAAGATATCTCCCTCATTGTACCTTGTCTATTCACTCATTTGATTATTGTCTGTCTGGTCGAGAAACTTTTTAATTAGATGTCATATTTTTCTGTTTATGTTGCTATTATTTTCTGAGCTATTGCATTTTTCTTTAAGTCATTTCCTCATGTATATCTTAGAGTTTCTCCTATATTTTCTTCTACCAGTCTCAAAGCTTTAAGTCTTACATTTAAGTCTTAACAATTTAGTGTTGATTTTTGTTCACGTTGGGAGAAAATGATCTACTTAAAGTGTTCTACATGTGGATATCAAATATGCCAAGCACCATTTTTTGTAAAGAAGCCATTTTTTTCCAGTTTT
>NW_004524772.1:3989567-3997148 GCF_000260255.1 Octodon degus | reverse complement strand
CTTAAAGTGTTCTACATGTGGATATCAAATATGCAATGCACCATTTAATGTCAAGCAGCCATTTATTTCCAGTTTTTTCTTTTTTTTTTTTTTTTTTTTTTTTTTTTACCCTCTTGTTGAGAGTCAGATAGTTGTAACCACAGGGCTTTATGCCATAGTTCTGTCTTTTATTCCATTGGTTAACACATTTGTTTTCATGCGAGTATCATACTGTGATGCTTGTACTTTGTCACTATGGCTCTGTTATATTTTGAAATTGGGTATCAAGTTACCTCCAGCACTGCTTTTTTTATTAGGATTGTTTTGACTATTTAGGGTCTTTTTTATTTTTATATGTGCTTTGCAAATTTTTATGCTCCTATGAAGAATGTCAATGGTATTTTGATGGAGGGTTTTTTTAAATGTATTTGGTACAGGATCTCACTATGCAGCTTGGATTTACAGTGATCCTCCAGTTTTCAATGTCCCCAGAGCTGGCATTATGGGCTTACACCACCATGCACAGACTTGGTGCCAGCTCAACACACCCAGAGTGGGGCTGGAGCGGTATGTGGTACCAGGCATCAAACCCGGTCCCTGAGTTTGTTTAAATCAATGGATATTTAATTGCCTCTATAGGTTGCTTTGGCAATAAGGTCATTTTAACCATATTGATTCTGTGATGTTTGACTATGCTCTTTAATGTCTTTCTTTAGTGTTATGCATTTTCCCATGTTGATGTCATTTACCCCATTGAGTAGTTTTATCCCAATAGCATATAAACTTTTAAGATAATTATCAATTTTAAGGGACCGGCAAGACAGCTCAGTGGAATAAATCACCTGCTTAGGCAAGCTTAGGCAAGCACAGGGACTGTGGTTAGATCCCCAGCACCACATGCCATGCCAGCCCCATTCCCAGTGGGGTGTGCTCAGCCTGCCACAGAGTCCAGGCATAGTGACACATGCCTATAATCCCAGCTGGGGATGCTGAACTCAGGAGGATCACCATGAGTCCAAGCGGCAGAGTGAGAACCTGCAACAACCAAATACATTTTTTAGAGAAAGGTAATTATCAATTTTGGACAATCCTTTATCAAATCTTATATTGATATGATCTAAATACTTTATTAACTAATCTTTACATTGATTATGTTCATTAGCTGTGACATTAATTCTGATATATGATTTCAATGAATTAAGAAACTTTTACAAATTTTGTAAAGCACACTTTTAGATGTTTCCGGATTAGACATGGATAGACATAGATGATAGATTACATTGCCTATACCTCTCTGGTACTGAACCTCTGTTCTGCTTCCCAGCTTTCATGAACTGAGCAACTTTTGTTGCCATATCCTTCTGCCTTGTTTCTATATTGCACCTGTCTAACCATATATTGAATCTCCTCAAACTTTTAGCTAAGTTAGTCCTTTCATCTAATAAACTATGAGTGTCAGGTATTCTACCCAGCATCTTGAAAGCACAGTAATACAGAAAAAATTGCACTAAATAAATAAGGTCATTGCTCTAACAATAACTGACTACATGGTTTAGAAGTCTTTGGTACTGATTTTATGAAATACTCTGGCAAGTCAGAGAAACCTTGATTACAGTAAAGAGAGCCTGATGGGTAATTTATGTCCAAGTTTAGAAGACTAGAAAGCTAGGAGAAATGCAGAACATAAAGCTCAGGGGATTTCAGTTAGGAAAAATGACTTCACTTGAATTTGGATTAGAGATCATATATGTTACACTATTGTAGAAAATTTGTCTACATTTTTCCCACACCTTAGATTCATAGGAAACTAAAATAGATGGTGGACTATGAATCAAGTAAAAATATTCCCAGACAACTCAACATTCAGTCATGGCTGCTTTTATCCAGGATTATAGTAAGAATTAGGGAAAAATATAGAGCAAAAAAATTGAAATACTGAATTTTTTTTCCTAGAAATAACCATGTGCAAAATTATGAGCAAAGAAGGCATGGCTGATAAGGAACAGAAAGGAAGACAAAGATGTCATGAAGGCATCTCAGGAATCACCAGCAGCTACTCACATCAGAGTCAAGGCTGAAAAAGTGTCAGCCTTTCATTTAACCAATGACCCCTGCTCAGCAAGAATGTCTTCCAAGGGAATTGCTTCAGCATGCTCCAGTGTCTAGGCATGCAGACTCCACTGTATCCATGCTGAAAGTGTGCTGGCTACAACTTCTGCTGGCAGCAGAACTTAGTGTCATCCATGCGATAATTGTTTTAACATTATACACAATTTAAGTATTCTGGGAATAGGGAACTTCCATGCTATTTTAAACGAAGGCCAGAAAGCATAGCCAAAAACCTGTTAGAGGGTAGTATAAGAAGTTGTGGGAATGAAGCCAAATGATCATTAGATATGCCATTATAGAAATTCCAGGAACACAGAATATCTGCTGAAGAATGATAAAGTTCATGAGTGAAGCCAGTTCAAAGGAAGACACATAAAAAATCTGCCACAGAAGTCTTTCAAACCCCACCAAGCTTTGGAGCTCACATTTGACCACCATATGAACCAACAGCAAAACATTAAACTATGGAATTATGTTTGCCTCCTGGTTTTTGTTCATGAACAATTTGCCTACCCCTATGACTTTATGATTTCTTTCTAATTTCTCTTCCAGTATATTTAGGCTTCTGTTTTAATGTTTAGATCTTTAATTCATTATGACCCTACACTAGTTTATGGTAATAGATCTGGACTAGTTTTAGTTTTCAGAATGTGGACAGCCAATTTTTCCAGCACCATTTGCTACAAAGGCTATCTCTCTTCTAGTGAATACGTTTTGGTGCTTTGTCAAATATAAGATGGCTGTGTGTTTGTAGTTCCATCTGCAACTTTTAATCTTTATTTTTTTTATTAATTTTACTGAGAAACAAGCAGCAATATTACAGTTTCAAAACCAATTAATAGGAAAGTTTCAATAATTAATACATTGCATTTGTTGACTTCATAGTGGTTATTCATACTACAAAATGCAGACATGATATCCTGTCTAAGCACTATTAGTTCAAATCTTTCTTCTCATTGCATTAAGAGAAAGTAGCTGTATATCTATCCTAAGTATTTTGCATATACAGGTACACAATGGTCCTTCATTTGTATCCCCTTTTTTGTTTAGTTTTGTCAGAGATGGGTATTCCATTCCCATTTACATATTGTAGGTACGTCAATTCAGCAAAATAATCCAATATAGTCCAGTAGTGCATAATAGTAGTGGGTTATCCATAGGACTGGCAATGTTGGAAGTTGTTGACTTGAACTCAGTTGTGTCTCAAATTTTCTGATCAAGGAGATTATGGGGCCATAGAGGAAACTGACCAATGTTGTAGAATGTGCCTAAAGAGAGTCACATGGAGAGAAAACATTCTTTCCGCCTTTCACAGAAAGCAAATTGGTTGGGCAATGGCTGTGACTCATCCACATGGCTGACACTCACAAAGATCTACAAACTGTGGTAAAGGGTCTCAGGGCAAATCCTGCGGAGATTTGACTGACCTTGTCAGATACAAAAGTTACAATCCTTGTTATGTAGGTCTTGCTTTATCTTGGTCTTAACCCCAACCAACAGAAAAGTATAAAAATGAAGTATAAAAAGTAAAGCCATATTAATATGCTAAGCAACTTCTAATCTTTTTTATTCAGTTTTGGTAATTTGTACTGTCTAGGAAGCATTCAATTTCTTCTGTGCTTTCCATTCTGTGAGAGTAAAGATTTTCATAGCAACTACTGATAATCTTCTGTATTTCCACAGAATCTGTAGTAATTTTACACTTTTTATTCATTGTTACTTGAATTTGTATTTTTCCTTCCCTTTTTTGATGAAGTTGGTGAGGAGTGTATCAAGTTTATTTAATCTTTTAGAGAACAGGCTCTTTGAAACATTAATTTTTTGTCTTATTTTGTTTATCTCAATTGCTTTAATTTCTGCTCAAATCTTTATAATGTCCCAACTTCTTTAGGCTTTAGACTCATATTTATTTTCTTTTCTAGAAACTTAAGATGCAGCATTAGGGTGTTTATTGGTTCTCATTCTGTTTTCCTAATGTGTAAGTTCATCACTATAAATTATACCTCTGAGATCTGTTTTCATTGCATTTCACAAATTCTGGTAATTTGTGGTTGAATTTTCTTTATCTTGTATGTGTTCTTTAATGTTTTCTCTAACCCATTGTTTTCTGAAGAGAGTGTTGTTTAATTTTCATGTGTGTATGGGGCTTTTGCAATTTCTTTTGTCATTAATTTCCAGTTTCATTGCACTGTGGTCAAATAATATGCATGGGATAATTTTTGTTTTCTTTGCATCCTTAAGCATGATCTATGAATGTCCCATGTGCAGCTGAAAAGAATGTGTATTCTGATGTTTGGTGGAACACTCTGTAAATGTCCACTAAGTCCATTTGTTCGAAGGCTTGGTTCAGTTTTGCTTTCTCTTTACCTTTTGCCTACTTGACCAATTTTTTGGGACAAGAGAGTGTTAAGGTCCCCTGTCTAGATTTTGTTATTGGTTGTTAGATTTTTCATGTCCTTTTATATTGGTTTTATATAGTTGTGTGCTCCCGTATTTGGTGCATACATACTTATGACTGTTATCTCCTCCTCTTGAAATTTTCCCTAACCAATATGTAGTGACCTTCTTCATTTCATTCCATCATTCTTGGCTTGCAGTTCAGAATGTCTGTGAACAGAATAGCTACCCCTGATATTTTCTGAGTTCCTAGAGCATGTAGTGTTATTTTCCATCCTTTCACTCTTCACCTATTAATTTCTTTTTGGTGTGTATCTTTCACACAACATATTGTTGGATATTGTTTCTTGATCAGTTGTGTCAATCTATTTCTTTTAATTGGTGACTTGAATCCACTTACATTGATGGTTATAACTGACATGTAACTGCTTATGTTTGCCATGATATCTTCCTGCCGTTGTTTCCCTACTTTTCTTGTAGGTAATTGTTTGCCCTGTTTGGTGAGTTCTTTCTGTTTTTGTTCTTGAAGTTGTGATCATTTTGATCCCTTTTTAGAATATCTTTTAGTACCCTGTGTAAGATTGGTTTGGTCACCATGACATTCTTTAGTTGTTCTTTGTCATGGAAGTATTTCACTTCATTAAACTTGAAAGAGACGTTTTCAGATTATATCAGTATGAAATGGAATTTGTTTTCTTGTAGGACTTGGAATACATTGCTCCATGCTCTTATTAACTTGATGGTTTGTGAGGATAAATTCACTATTATTATGATGGGTTTTCCTTTAAATGTGGTCTATTCCTTTCCTCTAGCAGTTTTTAGAATGTTGTTCTTGTGCTGAATTTCTGGGATCTTGATTATTATATGTCTGGGTGTAGATTTAAATGGCTTGACATTATTTGGAGTTCTATATGCTTCAGCTAACTGAATGCCAGGTTGTTTCCCCATGTTTGGAAAGTTCTCTGCTATTACTTCTGGCCATATTCTTTTTATGTCATTTGTATTGGCTCCTTCCTTCTCATTGATGCCTATTAGTCTTATGTTGTTCATCTTTGCATTGTCTTGCAGATGTTGAGTTATTTTTTCCTGCATCCTAGTTATTTTTAAGAGATCTTTCTTTACCTGTTCACTAGCTGCAAAGGTGTCTTCAAGGTCTAAAACTCTATCTTCACTTTCATTCAAATGGTTTTGCCAATTTTTGATGGAGTTTTTAATTTCCTGTATATCTCTTTGAATTTGATTCATGCATTCTATTTCTTTCCTATATTGATCATTCAATGTTTCCAACATTTGTAAATTCTCCTCTATTTTTATTAGTGTCTTCTTTAGAAATGCTTAGTAATTCTTCCATTATAGTTATCCCTCTTTTAATGTGGGAGATTATTTCTGATGCGTCTTCCTCTATATCCTTGTTCAGTTGTTTCTTTACTTCAGTTGTTATTGCTTCAGAGATCGCAGGTGTGTGACTTCCATCTTCTTCTGTGCTAATGTGTCCTGTATTTGTTCTAGGTGGGCTCTGGGTTGAGACTGCATTTTGTCCTTTCATTTTGTCATTTTCTACTTCAGAAGGAACACTTTTTTATTTCTGTGATACTTTTTTTGTGAACATTTGCTAGTAGGTAGCTGTATCACTGCTGTTACAACCTCTCTGTAAAGAGTCTGTTCTTTAGATATCACTTCTGTGTCACAGATTCTTGTTTTGTGTGTGTCCCAAGTTTGTGCCTTGTCTATTGAGAGTGGGAAGTTAGTTTCCATTTGGCACTGTCCTACATCTTTTGGTATAAGGCTTTGTTGGTGTTATTACTGAAGCATCTTTCAATATTATTACCTAGACATGTGTTTAAGGCAGATATCATATACTAGTTACAGTAGTACAATTAGCAATATTAAAAATAGCAAGTGAACTTTAGAAATTGATAAACTTTGTTAACTAATGCTTTTTTAAACCATAGTAGCAAACACTAGATCTACATAACAAAACTAATCCTAAAAGGGAATTTGTATGTAAACTGGTTCCCCTGAGTTTTGTCTGGGCACCTTCCCCTCACATGCCTGAGGTTTTCAGGCAGACTAATTCACCTAAGTTACTCCCTGCCAACTCCATGCCATGAGGACATTTCTGGTATGTCTGTGTTTCTGCCTGGATCCTGCTGTGCCTCAGATCACTGTGTACAGCTTCCGGCCACACCCCCTCCTCCTGAGTCTGTATCACTGAATTTGTCCTGCTGGTTCTCACTGTCTTTACTGCTCTTTGCAGACACACTCAGCCCAAGGCCTGGATGTTTCTCTTCATTCTCAGAAGAGAGGAAGAGTTAGACTTTTGAAAAAACAATGGACTACTTGAGATGTTGGGTAAAAGTTTATAGTGCATTCTGCTTTAATGTAGAATAGCTGTGTCATGTTAGGTAGAACTCTGAACTTGCCATTGGCTTGATTTGGAGATTAAGTGTAGTTTAAGCAGACATATTTGAGTGTGACATTGACAAAGGATAGATTATGACTGTTAATCCTGTTATGTCAACTGAATTAGATTAAGACAAGCCTAAAAGATTAGTGAAACAGGCTCCTGAGTGTGTCTATATGGGCCAGGGAGCTGTACTGAATTCTGTATATCTAGGTACAATGTTTCTTGCCCGTTCCTCTCCAGCTTTGTTTCCTGTTATGCTTGTGTTACACTTTTCTGCAGGCATTAGCCATTTCTAGTTATATAGTACACTAAAAGCTAGAAACAACTACTATTGCAAAAATTTCAGATACACTGTGTGATTGTCTGGGTGCAAGAGTCTCAGCCAACAATTCTCTCTAATAAAAGCCTACAGTATTGGACCTATACATTCAGTGTTTTATATAACATGAGATATGATCGAAAAATTCAGTGTTTTTTCTTAAAAGGTTATTTCAATAAAAGATATATCACCCTTGATTCTCTTTAAAGTTCACCCTCCCTATCACAAAGACAATAATCCCACAGTTTGTGCTACTACCTAAAGCAGTTCCAGAGGTCCTTTTTAGTTTTGCTAGCACATCCGCCATGATGAACTGAATTGATTCAAAACATTTACCTTTAACGGTCATTTTTACCTTGGGGAAGAGTCA
>NW_004524772.1:3976377-3989322 GCF_000260255.1 Octodon degus | reverse complement strand
GCACTTGCCTGGTAAGCACATGGTTCTGATTTCAATCCCCAGTACAGAAGAGAGAGAGAGAGAGAGAGAGAGAGAGAGAACTGGAGAGGAATATGATGTGCTGTCAGCTTTCCTGGAGAAGCTTGCCACATTGATTTTCCTGATATGAACTCAGTTCTCATCACTGGTGGAGTTCTGGACCTCACTGCTGCTGAGGATGGATGCAAGTCTTTTCCGGAAGCTCTGCTGTTATCTTGAGCATTGCTTCCTGACTCCAGTGCAGATTCCTCAGTCTGCTTCACAGATCCTTCACCTGACTCCCATAGATTTTCTAGATTCTATTGCTGACCTTTGGGCATTCTCAATACAGATTCACGGTATAGACTTGTGGGAGACATTGTTGTGGACACTAGGTCTCCACTGAGGACTAGTTGAGCACATTGCCATGGGCTCTAGGTCTTCAGCTGGATTTTTGTGGGGCATTGCCACAGGATTCAGGCCTTTATCTGGCCTCTTTGGGTCTTTAGTGTGTGGACAGATCTCCTGCATTATTTTGCAATTGACTCTTTCGGTGACTATTATAAAATAAACCTAGAGATTCTATGTCCTGTATTAAAAATTTTCCACTGCAAACCCTGACTGCAGCACACACCTTTTAAGACATAAAAGAGAACTTTTAGAACTTTTCAGAAAGGGACAAGAATTATGGGAAAGGAGTTCAAATCGAGTAGTGATAGTTTGAGAAGGATTAATGACAATTTGCATTTTACTGCAATATTTTTGCTTTAAATTTAAACATGCACTATATATTTTGATCATATCTGGTATTGCATGGGACCAAGGAACTCAAGTTTTTTGAGCAAGGAGTGTGTGCAGTAGGAGAATTACCATGATATTTGCTGACCTTATCGCACATTGTACAACTCAGGAGCTGCCAGCAGGAAATATCAGTTGAATGCCTTTGAGGAAGTATAACTGAAGCAAGGGTTTTGAAATGATGCTCTGAATTGTGGGAGCCCACCCTTAATGACCCAGATTATATCCTCTTTGAACATCCTTGTTGGTGGATCTTGAAAACCTATAATGCATGAAACTGAAAAGCAAATGTGTTAGCTTTCTGTTAATGTAACAAAATATCTGACTCTGCAAAATAAATTATGAAGGAAAAAATATTCATTTGAGCTAATAGTTTTGGAGGTTCTGGTCCATGGTTAATTGACCCTGTTGCTTAAGGCATATTGTGAGACTGCAAATCACAGTCAGGGAAAATGGAAAACAAAGCTATTTGCTTCAGTTCAGGGAGCAAAAGAGAAATACTAGATCTTATGGAGTTCTCAAATGCCTCCAGTAGCCTACATACCTCACACTAGTCCCTACTTCACGAAAGCACCCTCACCTTACAATGGCATCTCCTGGAAAGCAAGCCTTTGAATACACAGGCCTCTGGGCAATTTGATATCTAAACATTAGCATCAAATGTGGCTATAGGTAGATAGTTTCTATTGTAAACTATTTTTCTGAGGTGAAATTGTTCTTATGTCTTTTTGACATGAGTGCTTTAATATCAACACTTTTTTAAGATCAATGAATGTTATGATATATATATATAATCATCCATTGATTGCTATTTTTATTTCATATTTACAATAAATGATTATTTTGTAATCATATAAAGACAAATTCAGGCAAACTGGTTTTCATGATAGGCATGAAAACACTGTTGAATGAAAGTTCCACATTAAAAGTTCATCATGTAACAATATACTAAACATGAAATAATTAGGAATTTTACCTGTGAATATATATATATTATGTAAGGAGTAGTAAAGTGTTCATTAATTCCCATTTCTTACTCTTTGTTTTACCTTGTTCAAATTTTAGATATGACTTAGTGTGATTTTTCAAGTTTTAATCTCTCAAAAAAAATCACCTGATGTTTTTGACGACTGTGTTTTCCTATCTTTATTTTGTTGTATTTCCAGTTGACAAATATACACTTTTACTACTTAGTCACATCTTGTTTCTGAATTACAATCTGTTTAGAATTAATAATGATCAGCTGCCAAGCAATTCTGTCAGTGAAAATAGAAGTGCTCTTGATACCCTTAACATTGGAGTCAGGGTTAAAGAGAACACGCCCAGAGGAACAGATTGTATAGTTCAAGTAGTTATTATGTGACTCAACCTGGAATTATGAGAAGACCTAAATATGTTACTTGAATAAAGACATATTTTCAAGAACATGACATGTTAAAAAATAGAATCTTAAGAAAATCACATCAGGGGTGGAATGAACAAATAAACTGCTGTAAGACATATCTTTATCAATGCTAGTTATTGCAGTGGAGGCTTTGTTCAAATATAGAAAGCATGTGGGAGTTTATACAGAAAATGTTTCACCAAGTCTTAAGGCTATGTAGCTTATAAAAATTATAGCAACTGCCTAACACAAAGAAGAAAAGGAGAGGAAGGGGCAACAGGAAGAGGAGATAGAGAAGTGGCAGCAAGAACAACACTCTCTCCCAAAAGGACAGATGGCAAATATTATTTTCAAGTTAATGATAGTGTCCACTGATTACTATTTGGCAAAAGCAAAATTGTAGCCATCAGATAAATATATATTCAATTACAAAAATATAATCTGAAGTTTTGTACTGTTGATTGGTATGGAGTGGGGGGTTATTGATTAGAAAACAAGATTTTTTAAAATCTCTTAGTAAAAATAGAGTTTTTTAAAAAAGAATTTATTGGTACCCTTTTTTAAAAAAAATGTATTTAGTACAGGGTCTATGGGATCTCACCACAGAGATCTGACGCATAGTTATCCTTCCTGTTTCTCAGTCTTCCAAGCACTAGGATTACAGGCTCACACCACCATGCCCAGTGTCACTCGCCATCTCAGCGTAGCCTGGAGGATGGCCAATGCGGCATGCAGGAGATCGAATCCTGGTCCCTGTGCCTGCTAAGCAGGTGCTTTAATCCAATGCGCTATCTGGCCTGCCCTACCTTTGATATCCATAACAATCATATTCATCATAGGAGACTGGTATCTGTGCCAGACGTATCTTGCTTCTCTTTCTCACTCCCCTCCCCTACCTTCAACACTTCTTCTCCTTATTTACAAAAGCTTTGGTTCTTTCTGTTTTTATGCTGGTCTCTTTTTGTTTTCATATCCTGTTCCTCAATTACCATCACCTCTTTCTTGCTCCCTTTCACATTTGCATATTTTCTTCCTACTTCCCAATACCTATGATCCATTTCTGTCCCTATTTACACTTTAGGGGTCTAGTGTAAGAGAAATGATGCAATGTCTAAATATTTGTGTCCAATTTGTTTCACTTAAATTATGGTCTCAAAGTGCATCCATTTACCTAGAAATGTCTCAAGTTTATTCTTCTGTATGGTAGCAGCCTCTTCTAAATAAAAACTGCACCTTTTATATCCATTCATTCATTGATGGGGATTTGGGCTGTTTGCAATATTTATTGAAAATCAACCTAATGAAGGACACGAAAGCTCTATACACTGAAAACGACAGTATTCTGAAAAAAATGATCAGAAAATGCAAAGATATTCACAGTTCTTTGATAAGGAGAATCATTGTAGTGAAACTGGGCACACCCACAAAATTTTCATACAGATTAAATGAAATCTCAATTAAAATACTAACAGCACACATTATGAAAGCAGAAAAAAAATAATCAATTCTAAAATTTATGTGGGAACAAAAGAGACCTAGAATAGTAAAAGTAATTCTGAGCAACAGATGCAAGACAGGAGACATCATAATTTCCGGTATGAAGTTATATTATATACATACTATAATTTGAAAAAAATTCCTATCATGGTATTGGCAAAAATCGAGACAAAACAAAAAGCTTGTGGTTAATGGAACAGAACAGAAGATGCAGAAAGATCTCCAAGCATATTCAGCTATTTTATCTTTCATAAAGGGGCCAGCACTGCAAGAAGGCAGTCCACTTAATAAATGTTGCTGGTAAATGTAGCTTAAACATGCCAAAGATTAAATCTAGACTCACATATCTCACAATGCACTAAACTAAATGAAAATAGAATAAAAATATGAATATTAAAACAGAAACACTCTGCTGCAGGATAAAGTAGATAAAACTCTTGAAGGCATAGGTATAGGCAAAGACTTTATCAACAAAACTCCAAGCATATAGGAAATGTCACAAAGAATCAGTTACTGGGATATCATTATATTCCTTTTGCAAACAGAAAAGAAAAAAAGAAAAACAAAAAAAGCAAACAGAGTGTAGAAACATCTCCTACAGAGGGAAAAAAACTTTACCATAATTTTAGCGGCTATTCTTCCAGTAAACGAATAATATCTAGAATATATAAAGAACACAAAATATCAGGCACTTCTAATTTAAAGGCCCAGTTCAAAAATGTGCATCTAAACAGAACAGACACTTTTCAAATATAAAAGTAAAAAACAGCAAGTAAATACATGAAACATTTTTCAGCATCTTAGGCCATTCAAAACTGCAAATCAAAACAACACTGAAATTCCAAACCTAAAAAACTGTCTATAAGTGATTTAGACAATGAAATCACAGCTGCAATTGATCTTCTGTCCAAATAACTTTTATGGCATTATTAGCATTAAATGTAGTTTACCATGTACAAATATTGTAACTGCATTAACTATAAGGAGTCATTAAACCCAAGTTTTACAAAATATAGAAGTTTTTTTATTGAAAACAAGGAAGACTAGGGCCAGCCAGATAGCTCAGTGGATTAAAGTGTGGGAAGAGGCAGAGCACAACGGCCAAGGTGTGATCCCCCGCATGCCATGCCAGTCCCGCCCCTGGGGTGCACTGAGACAACCAGTGAGACTGGGGGTGGTGGCACTCGCCTATAATCCTAACACTTGGTAGGCTGAAAGCAGAGAATCACTATTAGTCAGATCTACATAGTGAGACCCTGTAGACCTCGTACTAAATACACTAATAATAGTAATAATAATAATTAAAAAAAATAAGGAAGACTAAGAACTTATGTATCAGAGAAGGCACAGGAGAAATTCTAATGATTGTAAGAACCTTTCTTGGCTCTTAGAAACAGAAAAGATTACAAGTAGAGATATACGACAAAATTTTAAAAAAGTCCTATAGTTAATTAAAAATGTATCAATAATAATTTCTTAGTTTTGACAGTTATATTACACATTAATATTAGCACAAATGAAAGATGTATAGGAAATCTCCCTACTGTACTTGGAAATTTTAGACAGACCCCCAAATTATTACCAAATAAAAGTTGTTGACATTTTAATATGACAATATATATAATATTGGTTTCTTGGTAAAATATTTCCATGTCCTCTTCATCAGTTATGATTGCATACTATTCATTAATTTCATGGTTAAGATGTTTTATTCACGCTACTTTTAATATTAATATGAGGGCAATAAACTTTAATATGGGGATTACAATCATTAAGAATGTAGTATATGTACAGTCACATCATATATCTGGGGTGCGAATGTATGTAAGCAATACATAGAAAGACTAGGTTTGGTAAAACTGCAAATTGTATTTAACTGAAACAGCAGCGTCCGGAGGAAGACTGTCATAGGTATTTCAAGAGGTTGTGGAGTTTTAAATTTTAATAATTTTCATTAAACAACATCGATCACTATATCTTTGGTATTATTCAAAATATTGATCCTCTGTTTTTTAGGAGAATGAAAAAATATTTTTAAAACATTAAAAATGATATATAAAATCACTAGACAAAATAAAAAAGAATTCAATAACTGTTATTATACTGTGTAATGTTGTCTTCCAATTAGTTATTTAGATTATCAGATATGAGCATGCAAAACTTGGTCAAAAAAGTTACAAGACATTAAAAAGGAGAAGGAAAATATTTAAGCATTCATTGTTTCTTTCAATCGACCATCAGATATCAGCAGCGCAATCATCCAAGCTATCCTGTGTATATACATAAATATATCATTTTCTCTTCCTTCCTTCCTTCTTTGGTTATCTTCCTCGTCCCAGTTGTTCCTTCCCTCTGACAAAATTCTTTCATTTTTACAATTCCATTGTACCTTTCATATTTTATTTACTCTTTCAAGTGCTTATACTAGTGAGACAATATGATGTTTGCACATATAGGTCTAATTTATTTCACTTATGAGTATGGTCTTTAGTTGCAGCCATTTACTTATAAAATTTTTTTGTTTCTGTTTTTTATAGCTGAGTAATACTCCTTTGTGTAAAAATATCACATCTTTTTATCTTTTCATCAGTTGATGTACATTTGGATTGTTTCCACGATTTACCCAAACTACACAGTAGGTACTTCAAAACCTTACTGTTTCATTTGAAAATATTTTAAAAGTTCATATAATGTGCTTAACATTGTTCTAAGCAGTAAAGATATGGCACTAGAGATCCTCTGCTACATATCTCACAGAATAGTAATGATATCAGAAATAAATAAATATGCAACCAATTTGTAGAAACAGATAATGGTAAGTAAAATCAGTAAAAGTCAACCAAAGTTGAGGGAGAGGTAGGTTTTGGTGGACACATGATATTTGAACACAGACTTGAGTAAAGTGAGGTAACAGAACACAGGATTTTTGAGGGAAAGATATTCTAAGCAAAGAAATGAGAAATTTAGGGGGTAGGGAAATCACAAAATCAATGCCTACTTTGATGTAAGGTCTACACACAGATCAGTAATTAAACATAATAGAGTTTGCAATGCTAGTACCAATAGAGCTGGTTTTGGAAAATGCTTGAGTACCTTGGGAAATAAGACCATTGTTAAGGAAAAAAGACTTCATGTTTTCAACAAGTCCCTCCAAAATGTTGTATTGCTTAAATTAAAATATTTAATCTCAGGGCTGGGGAGATGGCTCAGTGGAATAAGCGCTTCCCTGGCAAGCGCAAGGGCCTGAGTTCAATCCCCAGTTCCTCAAAAATAAATAAATAAATAAATAAAATAAAATAAAATATTTAATCTCTAAGCCTTCATCAAGTACCATAATACTTTTTCTCCATTATAATTAGACTATCAAATTCATATATATTTTGTAAGAGGTCATATCTATATAAAACACTTAATATTTAAATAAACATTAAAAATTCTGTTAATTTTGCAAAGTTGACTATATATAAAATTTTTCTTTTGTTCTCTCTTTTCCAGGAGCAGACTTTCAATAATTCATATGCACAGCATCTAAACACTTACTCTTACCTTTAATGTTACTTATTCTTACCTCCTTTCAAAATCTTACATAATTTGTACACTTATCACTGAAAATATCAGTCTTCACCAGAACTAACAAATTTGAAACACATCTTCAATTAACATGCATGCTTCCTGGTTAAGAGCTTAAGATAAGGTCTGAACATGTCATGAGGACATTAAAATGCATATTTATTTTCATCTGTGTCAGTATTTTACAGAAGTGTTTCAGGAGCTCTCAGGGAGGACAGTTGGTAATCAACCATGCAAAATAATGACAGGAAATATGATAAGTTCCAAATATATTTAGCAAATAATTTTTGTGAGTTGTACATGTACTATATCCCCAGGAACTCTTTTGAAAATAGAAATTTGACATTGACATTAAAAATTAACATATCAGGTTGTCATGAAAAACATTAAGACCTATAAAGCCAGCCTTCATTGTTTTCATTCTGTCAAAGGCATTATCAAATTGCCTTGGTACACATTTGGATGTTGCCTTTCTTAAAAAGAGGGAGCACATCTTTTACAGATGCTTTCAAATATTGATAGAAACACATTTAAATATGTTTTTTTTTAGTATAGCGTGAATAAACTGGCTTATTTAAAAATAATGTCTGCATTTCATACATCAAAACTCAGAAATGCAAAGTTCATTTCTTCAGTATTGCTTAAGTATGATTTTAATATCATAAAATTTTAAATAAATATTAAAGTATTTATCTCGATTGCTCATTTCCTAAAATACATGACTAACATTGTTTAGTTAGTACCAGATGTTCACGATAAAATACAACATCATTCATTTAATTATATTCACATTAGCCATTAAGTATTGTTAACTTAAAATGATCCAAATCTAAAACAAATTGATAATAACAAATTGATACATAGCCTATGTAAACATTTATTCCTATTAAAAAACTTTATTTGTTTATCCATTTTATGAAAAATACAATATTTTCTTTTAATTTTAACATTAGTCTTTGGAAAATCAAGAAGGACCCATGAAAATATTACTAGAGATTGGGATTTATATTTTATACCATTCTTTAGCAACATGAAATGAGTGTGATAAGCACTATCACATGTAGAAAAAATATTTTTTTTCTGTATTTTAGCAAAGGGTCCACAGGGTGTTCAGGGTCTCACATAGTAATTCTCCTGTTTACAGCCTCCCAAGTGCTGGGATTACAGGGGTGTGACACCAAGCCCAGTCTCACTTACAATCTCAGTGTGCCCCGGGGTTGGGGCTGGCACGGCAAGCCTGGGGATTGAACTCCTGGCCCCTGCACCTGCTGGCAGGGTCTTTAATCTGCTGAGTCATTTGGCCGGCCCTCACATGTAGAAAATTAACATTTAAATAATGTGACATTGTTTTAGATGTTCCTGAAATCTGAAAATATGACTTCATTTTTTTATTTAATAAACACATGTAGGAACTATGTGCAAAGAGTTCTTTAATGTACTACAGATTTGAATTAAATGGGGCCAACTCCAATGGGCAAAATCCATTACAAGAAAAAAAATCAAAAGAATGTCTTCCCAGAGTTTTCTAAAATAAACTTTCTAGAAGTGAGTGAACAGGCAACAACTTTATGGAAAGGAAATGGTAAAACATGATTTCTGCAGTGGTATTATTCAACTCTATCAGAGATGTCATGGTAGGAACATTTTGGATGAGGTTTAAAATGACAAGATGGAAATCATGGATGGAAAACTTAACCAGAAGAGCCCTCCATAGCTTGATAAAAGCTTAAACTTTGTTATCTACAGAGAAGCTAGAACTGCATTGAAGATTTTTAGCAAGAATTTAATATGATATTCCAGACCATTTTAGGATCAAAGAAAGAATAAAAACATGTATATGCAGATAAATTATCACTTTGAATTCTTTCTTTAGCTAGAAAATCAATTACATTTCACAAAACTCAGTTAATGCTACTTGTGCTTGTAATTACTTCTTATTTCTCTAACATAAAATGACATGTAAATGACTTTACAATCATAATAAGTGGCCTTTCCCAACATCTAACTGTCTGTCCCTATTCATGATTAACAGAAATTTAAATGGCACCAAAGAAACTTAGAAATCTATGAGTTTCTACCCACCTTTCTTGTCATTCAAAGACTTAGAAACAGAAACCAAGAATACACATTTATTTTAATAAATAATACAGTTTTGGACCGGGGAGATAGCTCAATGGCATAAGTCCCTGCCTGGCAAACACACGGTCCTGAGTTTGATCCCCAGTATAAACAAACATTTGTACATAATTCAAGAAGTCAACAGGAGAAATCTGTCTTTGAAACCTATCTTTATGCTCTGGCAAACCTATCTTTAAATGAAAAACCATTATGCCATAACCATATACTGTTTTGGAGAGAAGCATTAAACAAAAAATTTATAGACAAAAATGAGTTATGTCCTTAAATTTTTACAATGTATTATTTTGATATTTGTATAATATTTAATTTGAGTAATCTATCCTTTTTCAAATGTCTCTTCCTAAACATAATTAACAGAATCATTTTTGTTATTTTTTTTTACAAAAAAAGACTTTTTATGAAGTCAAGGCAAGTAAACAAAAAAGATAATATTTCAAATTTACATGAAAGATTAACTGAAACTCACAAGCATTAAAATTCTTGCTTTATGTTACCCAGATAACATCTACAGAATATGGACTAAATATTGGTCCTTTAACCTAGTTCTAGGCACTTTAAAACATATCTTTCCTCTCCCTACCTCCTCCCTTACAAATAGATAAAATATAGAAAACTTTTCATTTTTAAAAACTGGTAAACTACTTCACCCAACTAGACATACTGGATAGAAATACTCACATGTCCTGTGAGTCTTCATTTTTTTTTCATTTATAAAATCGGAATAATTAGGTCTCCTGTAGAGCTCAGGGCAATAATTTGCATGATAGGATTCCATGTGTGCTAACCCCAGGCCTAGGCAGCACTTGGCCTACAGTGACTTTACCCCCATGCTCTACTTCCTGTTTCCTGATAGCATATCCATCTGAGCTTGTTCTCCTCACACTGGGCTCCCTATGGTTCTGAGAGGGCGTATGGGAACCCTTATAGGTAAATTATCCTTCTGGCAGTTTCAAATTTACTCATATATTGTGGGAAAATGCTAAAAATTTTAAAGACAAACAAATGAAGAAAATTGACATAAACTTATAAGGTGTCAGTGATATTCTAATCTTGTAAGTCGCTTGTATTTGCTGTAACATGCTGTGTTCAGCTTGTTGGTGCAAAGGTGTGAGGCAAAAACAAGGGAACAAGTTTAAAACAAGCTATATATAACCACTTTAGAGAAGCTTTTGGCAATAGCTAAAGCTGAGCATATGCTTGTAGCACAGCCCGGCATCCCGTTCCTAAGCATATGCGTAGTGGGAAACAACATTTAATTGTCTGTTTATAGCAGTAGTCTTTGCTATTTCTCCAAACTTGAAAGTACATAAAATGCCCACAAAAGTATGACTGGTAATGGTGGTATATCCATACAAGAAAAACTAGACAGACAGAAGAATCCATCTAAACTCTGCACAGCCTGGGAAGGGCCAGTGAGATAGCTCAGTGAACTAAGCACCTGTTTAGGCAAGCACAGAGACCAGGGTGTAATCTCCTCCACCACATGCCACGCTGGCCCCACCCCACACTAATCTGACCCCTGAGATCAGGCGTGGTGGCTCACGCATGTAATCCCAGAGCTGGGGAGACTGAAAACAGGAGGATCATTGTGAGTCCGAGCTGCATAGTGAGACCCTGTGCCACAAACATTAAAAAAAAAAAAAATCTACATATCCTGGGAGGAATATCACAAACCTTTGATAATAGTGGCTAGATACCACCAGACAGTACACATACTATGACCCAAATTAAACAAAGACAAAACATGGAAAACTAACCTCAAACAGTAGGACTCCGGGTCACAGTTATCCTTGGTGAAAACAGGTAAGCAGAGAGGGCACAGCTGGACATGGAGAGTTGGGTATGACCAGTTTCTTGATCTGCTATTGGTAATGTGGATTATTCAGCTTTGAAAACTTCCCTGAGGCACACAATTACAGTAAGTATACTTTTCTATATGCATACTATAGTTTAATAAAGATGATATTTTTGTTAAAACAGTATGTAAAATAATAAAATATAAAACAAGTTTTCATATTTTCCCATTATGTATAGACATGGAGGTAAAAGATAATCCTACTTATGCATACATAAACAATCTTAATAGAGTAGGAACTACATTAACTGTACACTCTATATAGACTCTAAAAGTCTATAAAAGTATTCTTGTAAATAATTTTGCTATGTCTAAAAACTAAATTATTATGATAATTTAACAACATTTGGTGTATATTTTTAAAAGACAAACTTTACCATATACTTTTTTTTAAATTTTTTTTATTTTTTATTTTTTGCAGAACCATGGATTGAACTCAGGCCCTTGTGCTTGCCTGGGAAGCACTTATTCCACTAAGCTATCTCTCCAGCCCCTGTTATCATACACTTTAATAAATAATTTTACAAATTTAATTGACTGGGAAGATAGCTCAGTAGTCTAACCACCTGCCTGGCAAATGCAAGGACCCAAGTTCCATTCCTGGTACTGCATGTGCCTGTGTGGAACTCCAGGCACAGTTGCGCTATCCTGGAACTGGGCATGATGGCACACACCTATAATCCCAGATCTAGGGAGGCTGAGACAGGAAGATCACTATGAGTCTGAACTGAATAGCAAGACACCTATAACAAGTAAAAATTTAAAAAATAATTTTACAAATATAGGAATATGTAGTAATTTATAAAGAGAGCTCTCATGGACTCTGCTTAGTCTTTGTCTGTATACTGTCCTCTGTCACTGCACTGCAAAGCACCTAGAGGCAAGAAGTATATATTATTTATTTTGCTAGTCACTACCGAATATCATTTATAGTAATGACTATGTGCATGTACATGTTTCAAATCAAATATTATACAATTGATGAGTTAAAAAGCAGGGAAGGAAGTATACTTTGTCCCGGTTCCTGTCCTGTTCATCAGACCATCTTTCTCAGTCAACCAGTCAAGAAGACATTCAGCAGCACTACCAAGAAGGCCTCATGGCAGGGAACTGAGGTCTTCTGCCAACAGCCCACTGGACAGCTGTGGGAGGATGCCATAGCGGCATAGGCCAGCATCTGCAAGCGGTACTTCAGGCATCTCAATCTTGTGCAGTGTGTTTGCTGAACCTTGAGAGTCAAAACTACAGCAACACAGGCAAGACACTGCTGAACTCTTGCCCCACAAACAAACAACAGAACAAAACAAAATTAAAAGGACTAGTGATCATTTTTTTCCTAAAGCAGTATATAATTTGATACACATCAAGAAATAACCAATATACTAAAATTTTCTAGCTATAAATTTAAAGCTACCATAAGAAATTATTTTCAGAGGGGCATATGTTTTCATTTCTCTTGATAAATACATGAGAGTAAGATCCCTGTGAGTTTTAGTTTAGGGATATGCATATACGAACACTGGTTTATGCACGATCATTGCATTTTCACAGCAAAAGGCAAGATCCGGTGGTTCTGTAACTTTGGGTGGCTGTTTCTTCAGTTGTTCCTTTGGCATTTTGTTTCTTTCTTTACAATTTAAGGTTCTTTTTTTTCTTTTAAAGATGGTAACAGGAAGTAGTGGTACATGATTATAGTTTCTTTTTC
>NW_004524772.1:3974856-3976267 GCF_000260255.1 Octodon degus | reverse complement strand
AGGCATGCACTATCACATCTGGTTCCAGGGCCGGCACACCTGGAGTCCAGGGGCCAGCATGGAATGTAGTACTTGGAATTTGCACTTGCAAGTCACTCGTCCTGCTGAGCTATCTCACCAGCCTGATTGCAGTTTCACTGTGTGCTTCCTAGTGAATCTTCTCATGACCTTCTTTGTTAGAATTTTTTTACTCTTTAGTTCATTGTCTTCACATATTTTTTGACATTTTTTAAGCAGGTTGATTTTGTTTTCTAATTATTGCATCTAAATAATCATTATCAAAAGATGAGCCCAAATCCTTATCAGAAAAAAATATTACCCAACCTTATAAAACATAAAGCCATATTAATATGCTGAGCCGTAAAAGACGTAAGTAAACAACTTTTGACATTACCAAACCTGTGGCTAATCCACTACTATTATGGATTACTGGACTGTATTGGGTTATTTTGCTGAATTTAGACACCTACAATATTTGAATGGCATGGCGGGCCAAATAGTTTAGAGGATTAAAGTGCCTGCAAGCAGGCACAGGGGCCAGAGTTTCAATCCAGGGGTCTGCCATGCCAGCCCTGCCCCCAGGACGCTCTGAGACAGTAATGGAGACAAGCTGTGGTGGCTTGCATCTGTAATCCCAGCTGTTGGGAGGCTGTAAACAGGTAGAAATTTCTTGGCTTAGGTTAGGATTTCTCAGGTCACAACCAACAAATTATGTATAAAAATAAATTTAGCAGGGTAAAAAACTAAAAGCTTACTGTCAAAATTCTTTTAAAAATGGAAATATCCTTCCAGAGGTTGGGTAATTTGATTTATTTCACTTACAAGTATGGACTCAACATGCATCCAATTACTTGAAAGTGTCTCAAGTTTATTATTTGTGGTTCAGCAGTACCCCAAGTTTTAAGAATACCACATCTGCTTTATCCATTCTCAGTTGGTGAGTATTTGAGCTGCTTCCAGGATTTAGCTATTACAAATCATGCTGCTATAAATATGGGTATATACTGTCCATTAAACAGATAAAATTGTTATTTATAGAACAATAGGACTTTTCAATTTAAGTGAGATATTCATTGTGATAGAAACTCTCCTGAGTTATGAAATAAATCCTATCATCCACAAAACCTTAAACACATACAAAATATGCTCTCGGGTCATAGCAGGAAACTACATATTAATGAAAAAACAGAATACTCAAACACTTGAAAGACATGTAGCTAATTTAACTTTCGTAAATTTACAATTATGACACCTGTACCTTTTAAAATGCAGTAATTCAAATTCCAAAATTTAATCATTCATAAAAAATTGGTAACAAACACAGAACCCAATCATATACAATGAGTAAATTAGAATATTTCTATAAAACAAAAAATTATTCACTCCTAAAAGAGATGTACATAAACTGATA